>NW_022196895.1:50542506-50552479 GCF_008632895.1 Mastomys coucha
GGAGGGGAGGGAGGAAGAGAGGAAGGGAGGGAGAGAGGAGTGGGAGGGAGGGAGGGAGGGAAAGAGGGAGGGGTATGAGGAAGAGAGGGAGGGAGGAGTATGAGGAAGAGAGGGAGGGAGGAAGAGAGTGAGGGAGGGAAGGGAGGGAGGAGGCTGGACAACAGCATCAACAATAAAGCTACCAAGAAAACAGCCATTTCTGCTCCCAGTGACTGCCATATTTGATCACCCATTGAGCTGAATGTGCTTTTCTGTCCCCCAGTGTCTCCTTTTCATGGTTTCATGCAAACTGCAGATTGCTCACCAGTACATATGGAAATTCCTCCGCTCCTCACTGGAGCATTCACAGCACACTTCACGGCTTGGGTTGAGCTCAGCTAATTCACTAAAAATAACCAAGCTGCTGCCGGCTTCTGGGTTGGTTCCCTCCATCGACTTTGACTTCAGCCAGCTGGCATCTGACAACTATATCTGTTATCAGAAAAAATAAAAACACTCCTTCCTTCCTTCCATCCATCCTTCCCCTTTCCTTCAGCTCACATTACCCCACTTTGGTATGGTAAGGCTTGGCACCGTGCATGAAGAGTCTTATCTAAAATAGGATTTTCTGTGTACATTAAGAAGACAAATAGACTTGACTTTTGTTTCCCCTGTTTAATCTCTTGTGCACCGTAGAATGCAAACAGCTATAGAAAGAATCGATTCCAATACTAACAATTTTGTTGTCTTTTGATTTTTTTCAAGACCTTGGTTAACGTCATCCAAATCTATAAAGAGAAAAGAGAAAAGAGGCACAGATTATTCCCCAGGAGCTCTGCGGTATGACAAGGACATTTGCAATACGATATGCCCCCACAAACAGTAGTGATGTCAGTGGCTCGCTTTACTATTGCTTGCTGAGAAATACTTGAGGTACCCAAGTATTCTTCTACCTTTGTTTTAGCCACATGCCTTCTAGATAATTTCCTAATACAAGCAGTGTGTGACAGAAAAGCAGCGTGAGCTGTCCAAATTGTTCCCTCAGACTTCTGCAGTAAGCTGTGTCCTTCACACCAGCCGTTCCTAGCATGAAAGGGACATCATTTCACTTCGTCCCAGCTGTACACCCGTGGACTCTTAAGAAACTGAGGCTTATATCACATTCAGAAGCCTGATCCCCAGAGCCACGCTGTGGAGGTGGGTAGCCCTCCTTCTCCCCAAGTCCCTAGTTTTTGCATCTAGTATACTCGTAGCTCCATGTTAGCCTACACCCCTCGTTGCCTTCTAAGATAGTTTCTGTTGTACCTGCTTCAGTTGTCCCACCGGATCCCAAACCTTCATGAAGCATCATTTTGCATAGCATGTGTCCCAAGCCCTAGCACATAGTAGGTGATCAAAAGGTCCCTGCGACCAAAAGGCCTTGAGAAATGTGCTATTGGCTGTGAGTGAAGAGTCTGGTGTGTCAGCTTTTGGCCACACAAAGGACTAGATGTGCGCCAATTGAGGAAAGCTGCAGGATGAAGAATGTGGAAAGGGGAATTCTGGTGAGGGAGACAAAGGATGGGAAGGAAACTAAGCTGAAGCTAAGTGAAGAGCATAACAACATCAAATCAGGGGTAGCCTGAGGATGTAAGAGGGAGTGTACCTCAGAGGGACAGTCCCTAACTGGCGTATATTAAGCCCCAGGATTCAATGTGTGACATCCTCAAACTAACCTCAGGGGTAAAGTCCAACACAGGTGCAGGGCATGGGGGTCACATCAACAAAAGCTTACAAGTAGAGTGAGATTGACCAAACGTACCTCTATACCCTTTCCCAGTTCCTCGCACATGTGGCAGTGTTGTCAGGAAATAGGTGGCTCCAAAATAAAAGCTCTGACCCGTAGAGCTGAGAAGATAAGCATTGTGTGTGTGTGTGTGCACAGGTGTGTGCACATGTTTGTGTGTACATGTGTGTGTTTATGTGTTTGTGTATGTACGTGTGTGTTTATGTGTTTGTGTATGTATGTGTCTGTCTGTCTGTCTGTCTGTCTGTCTACTCCCAAGGGCCAGAATCTCCTCCTGTGATACTTCTCTATCTGAAGGCTCCTCTTGGAATCTGAGACTCATATGAAGTCAGTTCCATGGGAGATTCACTTAGCACAACAGAAATTGCATCCTTGAAGAATCATGATAGAACCCATGGGATGCCAAGTAATTCGTTCTGTCTTGATCATCTTTAAGCAAAGTAATAGAATGTAAATCATGTACAATTAGAGCCCACAACAATGAAATTCTCTTAAAGTTTCTTCGAGTTGCTACACTGAACGATAGAGGGTTAAGCCATGACATATCCTTGTGGTAGAATAGTTGCTAGCATTATGCTTTAAAAGAATATGAAACATTGTTTCAGAATAATTATAAAACTCATGGGAAGTACTTACGATGCAGCAAATTGAAAATTAAATAAAATCACGTAAATGTTAAATGTTCAGCTTTGAGCTGAAGGTTTTGTCACATAGGTGCAATCCCAGAACGTGGGAAATTGAGCCAGGATTATAGATAATTCGAGGCCACCTTGTCCTATACAAGATTCTGTCTCGAGAAAGGGTAAAGGAAAATAAATGAAATACACAATTGCTTTAAAATTGTACAAAATAGAGAAGTAACCCAATGCTGATATTTCCAAGTATACATGTGAAGCCTGTGGGTGAACCATGACTGGTCCTTTTTCATCCTTGTTGCTTTTCAGTGTTTTCTATGCTAAAAATAAACAGGACATGATTACACCTTCAGCAAATATCCAGGACTGGCAGGTCTACAGAGAGGTGAAGTCCATCGGTATTTGTGAGAACCTATGGAGGGGAAGAGAAGGGGGGGACTCTGCTGAGGAGGCACATAAATCTTTAAAAATACGGTTTTTGATCACCACAAAGACTAAAGTGATGTTATATTTTTCCATGTTTGCTCCGAATCTCTCCTGAAAATGTACCAGAAACTAACCTTATTCGGAAAATCTGATGGCCCACTCCTGTTACCCTCCTTTGAAGAAGTAATCCTCGGGGCAGGGAAGATAACTTACATGGTAAATGCATTCTGCCCAAGCCTGAGGACCTGAGCTTAGATTCCTACCACCCACTTAAAAAAGAAAAAGCCAGGGATGGCCATGTTCATCTATATACTTCCTGCAAGAGTGAGGGGCAGAGACTGGTGGATCCATGGAGGCAGATGGGCCCTAGAGTGCCCTGCTCAGTCAATCTACCCAGTGGATGAATGCCAGGTTCAGTGAGAAAACCGGTATCAAAAGATAAGGGTGTAAGCAAGAGTGGTAGACACCAGATGTCGACCTCTGATCTCCATATATCCACGTGCACTCATATGCACACATGCATACATACTATATAACTACTCTATACACACCTATAGGTAATACACTATGTACTGATGAGTGTGCACATAGAGACACATTCACAGATGTAAGGTTTGTTTTTTAATTGACATATTTTTATTGAGTTAATTCATTAACTTGAATGTGTGTCTCCGCACTTGCACCAGGATATGTGTATGTAGATGTAGGAGTCAAAAAGCAACTTGTAGGAGCTGGGCCTTCCATCATTGGAGCTCCAGGGATCAAGTGTGGCAGTGAGTGCCTTTGCACTCTGAACCTCTCTCCCAGCCTAAGTGGAATAAGTTTGCTAGGGATAAGCATTGCGATGCCTAATGACCAAGTTCTGACAAGTGAAATTAAAACAGGAGTCATCTGTACAACAGCAGAGAAGGTGCTTGGAAGGAGGCTCCTCCTATGTCTTTTCCTCCTTTTATGGAGTGCGCTGTGTTGGGATGGCCTGGCCCACTTTGTAGACAGAATTAAAGATGGTGGAATGGTAAGATAGAATTCTGGCTTGTTTTTTTCCCTTGCCTTTTGAGTTCATATATCACACCTCATATACAAATGAAAATATCACATCTCACATGCATATAACACACCTTTTCTACACCCAAATGCATATATTTATTTGGCAAACAAAAATAAAATTCCAATGCATGTCATCCACTCTTAGATTCTGATTTCTTAGCACAGGTATTTTACACGAACCCATTCTGATGCATCTCTTTTTTTAAAAAAAAAAAACCACACTTATATTTTCTAAACAACATCTATTTTACACGTTACTTATTTAAAAGGCTGCTCAATGGTGATAATACTGTTCAGAGCTAGGTTCACCTGAGAAGAGGAACCTTCAGTTCAAAACAAGATCCTGCCAAATTGGTCTTTAGGAGAGCCTGTGGGCCATTTTCTTATTGAACGATTGGTATGGATGAGCCCAGGGTGATACCACGCCTGGGGAGTAGGTGCTGCATTGAATAAAGCTGAACAAGTCACAGGAAGCAAACCAGGAGGCAACACTCGCCTCCGGTCTCTGCTTTAATTCCTGCCTCCAGGTTCCTGTCTTGCGTTCCTGCCCTTCCTCACTGATGGATTATAAGCTGAAAGATTAAATAGACCCTCGTCTTCCCAAGACGCTTTGCTTTTGGTTGTGTCTTTATTACAGCATCAGGAAACAAAGAAGGTTTCTGGGGTTTGAATATATGAAGATCAGAGGTGCTAATTCCTTTCAAATGTTCATTCTATGAATAAGACTCAGTCCCTCATTCAGCAAATATACATCAAACACACAAACACTCCATTTCTGGTGCTCTAGAACTGGAGAGAAAAATAAAGGATAATGTGGGAGAACTGGCCCCACCCCTCACTGGCTGCTACACAGTGGGCCCGACAATTCTCCTGGGCAGTGTGGGAAAGCTAGTGATGTGAGTGCAGGAGAGCTGGTCCTACCCTGTGCTGGTTGACACAGGAAGAAGCGCTGACCCTGACCCTTGCCTGGGCAAAGTGGAAGAATTGGCAGGAGTGGTGCAGGCACAACAGACCAGCTCAGCTACCATCCAGGTCCAGATTCACCCCAACATCTACCTCATCTGAAGTGTGTGAAGGGGCAGGATCTCCATGACACGGGGCAACAACAGGGCATACAATATGAGTCCTGGTGAGGATCCAGTATTGATGGTATAGCAAAGCTGGAGGCCCTGCCCCAGACCAATGCCTCATTGTACTGAACATTTGCAATTAAAGCTGTTTTAGCAAAAACTGTTTATAGCTTCCAAAATGGGATCCCTTTTTCTTAATTTTTTTACTTTATTTTTAGTTTTGAGGGGCTTTGCGAGGAAGAGGTTGTAAAGACAGACGGCAAATATGGAAATATGATGGTGGAATTGGGGTGCATGCTATGAAATTCACAAAGACCAGGCAGTGCTGGCATACACCTTTAATCCCAGCACTTGGGAGGCAGAGGCAGGAGGATTTCTGAGTTTGAGGCCAGCCTGGTCTACAAAGTGAGTTCCAGAACAGCCAGGGAACCCTGTCTGGAAAAAATAAATCACAAAGAATCAATAAGAAACAACAAAAGGAATGAATGGTGGATACCTAAGTAAAGGACTAAGACAATGTAATTGCTACACAAGGTACTGTAACAATATGAATCTGCAATTGTGTGTTACTGTGCATAGAATAAAGATCTACTCTCTCATTTGCTCTGTACACTGTTGTTCAGGTCCTGTGAGATAAGCACTCAGACTTAAAGGATCTTGGCGATCGAAGGAGAGTAGTACCCCTTTCTAGAGCCCCCCTTCTTGCAGCCTTTCACTCAACTCTTCACAGCCACTCCTCCATCTTCAGGACCCACCTTTGCTCCTTGATGTTAAGCATATGTTTCCTAACTTATTCATCTTCAGTGAGCCATATTTTGAGACTTGTGTCTGCCTGTATCTTCCTAGAACTGTCGCCAGTATACCACAGCATGGTGATTCCTAGACAGATTCTACATGGGGAAAGCACACAGAATAAATTGCATAAACTCCGATTGCACTTGAATTATCATTAGCCAGGTTTTCAAAAAACGGACATGGTAAATGAAACCCACAGTAAAGAACCAATAAATATCTGTTCAGGGAAAGAAAGTATAAATCAATTATGGAGTTTCTAGCTTCTGCTTAGCAGAGTGCTGAGAGCCGAGCCTGCAATGCATTCATTTCCCTTGTGGTGTGAAATTATGAATGTAGCAATAGAATTTTTTTTTTTAAAAGCAGGTGCTCCTTTTCTAGTGATGTAAGTTGATGAGTTGTACAAAGTATAAATTCAGTTAGCCTGGTAGCACCTCGACAGGATTTGCTTTTAGCTCTGTGTCTCCATTTTCAAATAACAGACATAAAGCGTTCTTTAACAGATTCTCTAATCCAATGGTCTGCAGAGGCTCACATAGGCTAGAACCCACCCAGAGATGTCCAGTCTCTCTGAAACATCCGTAAAGGTCCTCACATGTGCCATCTGAAGTCTTTCTCTTTAGGGAGAGATGCAGCAGATTACAGGCCATCCAGGCAATGAGATGACATTTCCCAAGTTGCTACCATACGAGAATCTGCAGTTATATGCTCTTTTTCTCTTCATACAGTCTGAAGAGCATCCTCCATAAACCTCCCTATGCTGACCTTGCCAACCCACTGCTTTAAAATGAAACTATCAGAGAATAAGATGGGAAGGCAGATACTTACAATAATATCAGGTCAGTAGGGTAGACTCTGATCTAGTGTGACTGATGGTGTGATAAGAAATGAAAATTTGAACGCAAACACGCACACACTAAGAACAACTGTGTGAAGACACAGGAACAGACAGACAGACACAACAAACCAAGAAGAGAGCCCTCACCTGAAACTAAGCCCTGCTACTGCCTGGATGTCAGACTTCTCAGCATCCAGGACAGTGTGAAAACAAATGAGATACTCGGTCTGTGAAACTCAGTAATGGCAGCTCTCCATCCCCATTGGCAGCTCCATAGGAACACAGTGTAACTTGCATTGCTGTCACTATTATAAAGAACAGAGACCTGCCTGTGGGTTTAAAAGATAGATTAGTAACCTGGGAATCCATCCCATCTGCCAAATCACCCTTTCTTCCTCTGGCACGATACAAAAAAAACATCTCTTCCCTACCAGCTCTTAGTCTATGACCCTGTGTCTTTGTCAGTCCTAGTGTCTTAGTCAGGGTTTTACTGCTGTGCACAGACACCATGACCAAGGCAACTCTCATAAGGACAACATTTAATTGGGGCTGGCTTACAGGTTCAGAGGTTCAGTCCATAATCATCAAGGCAGGAGGATGGCAACATGCAGGCAGGCATGGTGCAGGAGGAGCTGAGCATTCTACATCTTCATCTGAAGGCTGCTAGCAGAATAGCTGATTTCTAGGCAGCTAGGATGAGGGTCTTAAGTAGGTGAGTGACACACCTACTCCAACAAGGCCACACCTCCTAATAGTGCCACTCCCTGGACCAAGCATATTCAAACCCTGACACCTAGCATAAGCTGTTACCAATAATTATGTCGTTCACTGTCTGTCTTTCTAAGAGGGATATGAGCTGCAGGAGGGCAGAGGTCATCTCTAACTTGTCCTTGTCTGGATCCCATAGTGACCAGCACTATGCTGCACCCAGAGTAGTACATTTTCAGTGAATAAATACACTATTTTTCCATTCTCTTAAGGTTAGAAAGAAATAGAGAAGGAAAGAAAAAAGAAAGAAAGAAAGAAAGAAAGAAAGAAAGAAAGAAAATAAGAAAGAGAAGAAAAAACTACTAAACTATTATACAATAATGTAAAATATGTTATTTTCTCTGTTTATAATTCAGTCTTGTTTTGCTGTTGTTAAATTTATTTATTACTTTATTACTTAATTAATTTTTAAACACCCCAGTGAGATCCTGAGATTTGGCTTCTTAGAAGAAAGTTGAACTGAAAGCAGATACTCAGGGCTCCCTGTGCACTAGCCTGCCTGACAGTCTTGGCTCACAGTGTCTAAGATCCTGGAGAGTGGGGAGGGGAGCAGGCGTGAAATTCATCAGAACGAGCCGGGCAGTGGTGGCACACGCCTTTAATCCCAGCTCTTGGGAGGCAGAGGCAGGCGGATTTCTGAGTTCAAGGCCAGCCTGGTCTACAGAGTGAGCTCCAGGACAGCCAGGGCCATACAGAGAAACTCTGTCTCGAGAAAAGATAAAAAACAAAACAAAACAAAAAAAATCAAAAAGAGATTCATCAGAACGATGCAGCATTCAAAATAATGTTCCAAAGAAACCCATGCTAAAAACAGTAAGACAGCAGCTGTGCAGGCTACTCTGTAACTTGCTCTCTGGCTTCTGTGCTGATCAACCGCCCAAAGTCTCCCTCCCTCGTGTGATTTGAAGCTACAAGTAACTAACCTGGCAGAGTTAAGGGCTAATCCCCATTGTCAACTCAACGGAGATTGACAGAGTCAGAGGAACTTCCTCAGACATGTTTAATAGAACGAAGAAGACTCACTCTGGAAGTCAGTGGCATTAGTCCATGGGACAGGGTTCTAGACTGAATCCCAAGGATAAAGTAAGTGGAGTGCCAGCATCTACCCTTCTCTGCACACGACTGCAGACACAATGGGCCCAGATGGCTCTCAGTCCTGCCACCATGACATCCTGCCATGACAGAGCATACCCTTAGAACCCTTACATCATTTTTTACAGGTTATTTTGTCAGAGCAACAAGAACAATAACAGATACAGAAAATTGGTGTGAGAGGCAGGGCTGCTGCTGTGGTAAACCGGATACTCTGTTTTATGGGCATTTGAAGCTCGTTGACAGAACAGGTATAAATTCCAGGATGGACATGTGGAAGACCAGAATGAGGTTGTTGAGGGAAATGAGAGCTCTATTGTGATGGAACTAGAGTCCATTCCTGCAACACTCTGAGAAGCAATCTGGCTGCATTTATCCTGTGTTCAAAGACTCTGAATAAGACTGAACTCAAAACCAACTGACCAATTTAACTGGTGTAGGAAATTTCAAGATTGGACAGCATTTGGGCTCTATTACGGTTGCTGCTTACAGTTCTTATCAAGATCTACAGTAAGAAAGGACACCGTGTGGAATGGAAAACCATTTTTTAAATGTAGGGTTTGGACTACTGACATGGGTCAGTAAATAAGGGGATTTGCCACCAAATCTGATGACCTGAGCTCAATATCTAGGACCCACATGTTGGAAAAGAGACCTCCACATGTGTCATGGTGTGCTTTTGCACTTAGCCCTGCTGCTGAGGAGTGGGAATGCCTCTGGGTAGGCAAAATGTGGAGATGTTAGGCTGCATTGACTCTACGCCACCATCAGGTCATGGGCTCCAGGGAAGCACCAACACTCTTCTCACGGGGTAAGAAAATGCAGTCTAAGGTGTGGGAGGCTCAAGCTGGGCTTCCCTGACTCCCAGGAGTCCAGTCACTCACTGCTGCAAACCACTCATAAGAGTCAGGAACAGAGGATCAGAGGTCCAAGGGCCGTGATGAGGAGCCCAGGGCCCAGGGTTCCCAAACTCCTGGATGTCCAGACACTGCTGGAAGTCACAGAGAAGCCTAGATGGAGAGCCATGGGCTGAGATGAGCCCAGGGCAGGGAAGGATGGGGAACTCTGGCTTAGCTCAGTGGTGGCAAGTCTGGGGGCATGGAGAGGCTTCTGCTAGAGACTTAGGCAGTGCAGCTCTCTATACAAAGGCTTTCTCCTTGCTCCCCACAGCTGTTCTTGATGAAAGAAACGGTCCTTGGTTCCAAACCATTCATTGATTGTTCATTGTGGAAAATGGGTGCATACCACTTCCTCAGGGTGGAACAGAAATTAAATTATCTTTTGCAGGAAGGAATACCCAGGAAGGGAAGCTTATTGGCTAAACCCTCAGGGCCTCTAGATACCTTATTAGCATGGAGAACTCTGTTCTAATCTATGTTCCTATGTAGGGAGTGTGGTGACATGACAGGGGCCTGGTTGTAAGCAGGTAAAGCTCCTACCATTGTCTCAAAGATTCCCTCTCAGCGGGTTTCCAGCCCTCTCAACCTTACCAAGTTTCTTGGCACGGCCTACTGCAACACATGGTGACATATGCATTCCC
>NW_022196895.1:50552581-50590108 GCF_008632895.1 Mastomys coucha
AAAAAAAAAGTGAGCTTGAAGTCTGAAGCTGTAGACAAGAACATGTAGGGAAAAAATTGATGCAATCATTAAAGAGATTACGATGACCAATCTTAGTTGCCAACATGACACCCTCCATAATCAACAAAAATCTAAGAAGCTGAGCATGTCTGTGAATGATTCTTTTGGATCATTATGGTGGGAAGAGTCACCCTAGATCTGGACCCCACCTTCTGGTAGAAGTCCACATCAAAGGACATGGAAGAAAGAAGCTTTCACCTTCTGCCTACTTGCCCTCACCTTTGCTGAAACGTTTATCATCCTGTTGCAGAGGGAGAGGGGGTTCCATTGCTGGTATGTAAACCTACTTCTCAGAGATGTGAACTGAGACTGAAGGCCTCTCCAGGACTTGATGGGATGGAGAATCACCTTGAAGACAAAGTTCTGGGCAAATTTAGGAGAACCTCTCCTGAGACATTTATCTGATGACGGACTGCCCAACTGCAATGGGTGACACCGTCCTATGGTATGCAGTGATAAGTAAGCAAGCCAAGTACCAGCATTCATTTCTCATTCCTAACTAAAGATTCGATGTGACCAGGTGCCTCCCACTCCTGCTACCATGGCTTTACTTCCCAACTATGACTCTGCCAATGTCCTGTGAAATAAAGTAAACACTGCCTGACTTTTAAACTTCTTCAGTCAAATATTTTGTCACAATGATGAGAAAAGGAGCTTACACTCCCTGTCCATGAAATTTTTACTTTCCTAATATGAAGATTGGTCCTACAGTTTTCTAGCCTAGTAACCAATGAGAACCCCATAGAATGAACTGCACAACCCAAGATTTTTCTTAAACCTAGAGGCAAACAAACAAAAAACAAGAACAAAATCAAAACAAAACCTTTGTGCTCACTCTAACCTGCTTCTTCTCCCTTCCCTATAGCAAATTTTGCACTAAAATCAAGATGATGGGAGAAAAAATTGGCCAGAAACTAGACCAGGAAACACACACACACATGCACATACATCTGCACATATACACACATAGAGAAAGAAAAATGTAATTCCAAACTTGACTAATATTCCATTGCCCCTTGGGATTCCCATCAATATTTTCATTTTTAAACAGCATGATAGATGGCTGATCATGTGAGCGGTGGAGCTTTGTTCCTGTCTCTGCACTGCGCTTGTAAGCTCTACAACCTTGTCCCCAGTTATATTGATAAAGCCCCACCTTTAAAAAAAAAAAGCACACTGTTTTAATCATGGGACAGGTGCATATGTGCCACAGTGCATCTCTAGAAGTGAGAGGACACCTCCTTAGAGTTGGGAAAAAACATCTTGAAATCCCATCTCTCATGGTCAAGACACGTCTGTGAACATTGTGCCACATGTCTGTGCCTCACAGCTTTTCACTTTTCAAGTAACTTTCACAATAAAATAAAATATATCGGGAAATACACACAAATCAACTGTAGCAACAGCTTATTTTATGTCTGATGGACAAGGGACAAAGGACTCGGACTTTATACACTTTCATAAAAAACAATAGGAACAAGGACTGATAATTTACCTGTAATCCCACAAGAAGGTGGAGACAGGAGGATAATGATTTAGAGGCAGTGATGGTTTGTAAATGCTTGGTCCAGGAAGTGGCACTATTAGGATGAGTGTCCTTGTTGGAATAGGTGTGTCACTGTGGGCATGGGCTTTGAGACCCTCATCCTAGCTGCCTGGAAGCCAGACTTCTGCTAACAGCCTTCAGATGAAGATATAGAACTCTCAGCTCTTCCAGCACCATGCCTGCCCAGATGCTGCCATGCTCCCACCTTGATAATGGACTGAACCTCTGAATCTGTAAGGCAGCCCCAATTAAATGTTGTCCTTATAAAGAGTTGTCTTGGTCATGACATCTGTCCAATGCAGTAAAACCAGCATCTCTGGGCTACATAGTGAGACTGTTAAAAAAAAAATGATGAGGGAAGATAAGTGGCTAATTTTTTTAGTACACTTCAATTTTTTTGATACTATTTACTTGTAAAAATATTTAAACAACTAATTCTGTTTCTTTTAAAGTAAGGGTTTCTGCATGGATGAACATTTAATATTCTCTACAATCCAATGAGGTAAGCAAACGAGTTGTAGTCTCGACTCCAGGGCCCCTTGGACTTGGATATGAACTCTCTTCTCAAATCCACTGAGCGTAGACTCCAAGAAAGGAATTTAACCTATACCTCAAGCATCATAATAGTACCCATTGTGTCAGACCCTTAGAAAAACAATCTCAGATGCAACAAATCATGCCTTGTAAACCGCCTAGAGTATGGGACACTTGGGAATTAGAAACCACCACTGTTGGTACTATTAGCACAATTATTTGATTACTAACAGTACAAGAGAAGTTAAGGGATAAATCCAGAGCACTGAAGTTATAACATAGCTAATCTCAATCCAGGGGCAAGCCCATTTTACAGGATGGTCTGTCCAGTTTGAGACGTGAAAAAGAGGGCAGAGGTAACAGAGCCCCTTGAGAGCACCGAGCAGGTATGTTGGAAGGACTCCCATCAAAACAATATTTGGAAGAAATGTTTTGGCCTGGTGAGCATAGACCAAGAGAAAGATTTGAGCAAAACAGTTCACGAGGATACATGTCTTTTCTTTAAAACAAACAAACAAACAAACAAACAAACAAATATCTGGTTGTTCATGAGAAGAAATAACATAAAATGTAGTTTGGATATCCTTCAAGCCAAAATAATTCCAGGGTCTGGGAAATGGCTGTTAAAGTTCCTGTCTCTCCAGCATAAGGACCTGAGTTCAATGATTTCAGTAGCTAAGTAAAAAGTCAGGGGCACACGTGTTTGTAGATCCAGTGCTGGGGAAACGCAGAAAGATGTGTTTCCTGGTCAACCAACCTAGCCCGATAGTCAAGCCAAGCCCCCAGTGCTAGTATGATCCTCAGCTAATGAGAAACACTAGTTGAGGTTGACCTCTAGCCCTGTAGATGCGCACACTCAAAGACACACACACACACACACACACACAAACACACACACACACACACACACATACACACCTGCACATACATAAAGAAAAAAATCTAACTCTGAAACTGACTTTGTTGCTCGGAATTCCCTTCAAGATTTCCTTTTAAACAGTGTGATAGAGGACTGATTATTTAAACATTTGCTCTCCCAGCCACACTGAAGTCTAAATGATATTCTATATTCTGTTGTTTGAGTCAGGAACTGTCTTCAAAGGGGGGATTGCACTGAGTGACTGACACCAGACAAGAGACTCAGACACCATAGTGAGGCCATCGCAGGGATCCACCTGCGCTCATGGGAGAGGGGCTGTTGTAGTAGTAGACACTGCCCACTGAGGCTGCTCAAGGCGGCCGCGTTGACACCTGACCTTTTGTATAGTATTGGACAGTTGACAAAGCACATTGTGTACTTTACTCTACAGCATCTTCACCACAATCCAATAAAAACAAACATTAGCCCCATTTTTCAGCTGAAGAAACCTGAGACTCAGCAAATTCAAATGACCATATTGCTGGAAAGGCTTCTACCCTAGGGCAACCCTCACACCACACCTCAAATGCCGTTTATGTCTCCAATTCCAAAAAAAGAACCAAATTCTCTTTTTCTGCTCTTCATATCCTAGCGCCCCCATCAACACAACGTTCCCCGCCCCCCTTCCAAGCCAGTGAAAGCTCAGGTTACAAACGGCAAGCGACAGCAAAATCACCCGATGCTCACTGGAGCCCTGACAATATCGACAAAGTCCTTGGCAGGCCCTTCTACTTCTTGATCAATGGTACCGCAGCCAGAAACAAGCCTCCTTGGCTAGGGGCTGATTTCTGCCGTGAAAATGTACCCACAAAGTACATGTTCGTTTATATTCTGAGCACAGGAGATGAAATCACTCTGCATCGTGTCCATTTTTGTGCTGTTAAGGCAGACAGTTGCTTTGCAAGCAAAACAGTAGACTTTTATTTGCCAGTGACATTCCACGAAGTGCTTATAATTCAGCGTTAGTTTATCAGCCATCCGATCTCCCACTCTGGGGAATGTGTCAACCATCAAAAGCCGCTGAGGAGGCGCACTGCATCTTAATGGCGTTCATTTCATCAGCCTCACTTTCTTAAGGGCATTTAATCAATGAGGACAAGTCGTAGGCAGATTTTTAAATAAATGTGTCACTTTAGGTTAATCCACAGCACAGTCGAATGTATTTGTTTATGCAACTACCAAATATGTCTCTCTGTTGCTCAGCAGAATTGAAAAAAAAAATCTGTAAATCAAAACATATTACAAGTGGTTTTTAAACAGCTTTATTTGACCTGCTTGAATAGACCTGGCCAGGAGCTTCAGGTACAAGGGTGTTGAATGTCAAAGCTACGCTTGAGTGAAATGCCAGCTCTGCTTACCACAAAGCTTTCTATTCATCCTTCCTTGCTCGCTTTCTCTAACCAGGTGAACAATGTGCTTTTAAAAATGTGTTTGAGGTGACAATGAGGCAAGGCAAAGATGGCAAGCTCAGAAGCAAGGGGAACTACAGGAACCTTCTCCCTGAAACCTTTGGTTACAGTGTGCAAGGTCAAAGAAAAAGAAAATTAGAAGTGAACAGGAGCCATACTGCTGGGCGCCTGTATCACTTTGCATTGATAATATCCAGATACAGGCTTCTGTTTGCTCTCTTTGCTTTTTACATCCTTAATGTGGCTCAGGCAAACGGCAAGGCTGTAATTGTGTAAACACAGGGCCCATGTCAAATAGAATATTTTTTTTCCCTTTTTTTTCCCCCATCGGTTATCAGCTATCAGAACTGTCAAAATATGATTGTCACATCTGCTGGAAGTGTATTGGCCGGGTTGGGATGTGAATGCGGTGGTGTTATTTTAGATTGATTTTCTTAATGCTTCCCCTTAAGTGTGCCCCTGTGCAGACTGGTGGAGCCTTTCAGTTCTTGAACAAAGCTTGAACTGTGTTGACATTTGTCCCCAGGCAGCGGTGTCCATTTGGAGAAGGACCTGCGCTGAGGCTTTTGTTGGAAACACTTAAATCATCTCTTTCTTCTTTTTTCTCTTCTGAAACAGAGACTGTTTACCAAATAAGACCGAGGCTCTAGGATCCTTTCAAGTCTGCAGCTAACTAAAGTTATTAAGATTCCGTGGGCTTCAGAGCACAAATCTATTTAATGGTTTCAAGAATCATTCAAGTCCAAGGCACAGCCTTCACTGTAGGTTCTTAATAGATGGAAAACAAGATACCCAGATTCATTCTCTCCCATCGGCAGAGTAAGGGGTGGAGACAGAGAGACAGAGAGAGACAGAGAGGAAAGGAGGAAGGGAGGGAGGGAGGGAGAGAGAGAGAGAGATTACAGTGGAAACTGAGGGTTGATAAGAGCTTAACAAATTATGTTCCTTCCCCCCATCTTTACAGGCAGCAATAGAAACTGGCTCCTTTGGCCTTGGAAGGGGGTGTGCTACCCTAATATGCATAAATGAATTTGATAAGACGGTGGTCCTTTCCATTTGGATTCCTTTGACTAAAAAGAGTGACATTTAAACAATGATGTACCTATCCTCTCTCATAAGGTGTAGGAAGGACCCTGCAGAGTCTCCAAGGGTTGATTGCAGTTCCTCAGAGTGCCAGGAGCAATGATGTCCTAAGTCATGGTAGGAAGGAAATGCCACTCCTCCACACATCTCTAAGCGCATACGACAATAGCCACCTAACAAAAGAGATGAGTCAGAATGATGTTCATGTGCCAGCTTGCAGTCCAGGGCAGCTTCCTTCCAATTGTGAGACAAATTAAACTCACTCTGTGCATTCTGGCAGGCATGTGTAATTAGCTTTCAGATGGTATGGTACATTTGTTTATCGGATGGAGCCTGTGAATACTCAAGGTCGGCCCCTCCAGGCCCAGTAACAGTCACCTCCAAGTGTGTCACTCCCACGTTCCATAAATCAAACCATTTTGGTGAAATCGTGCTGTAACCTTTCCCAACATCTCCGTGTGTTAGCTTTAACGTCATTATATCCCATTGTGATGGAAATGGACTCTCTGTAGCCAGCGATAATGAAAATAGCCACTTTACACAGGTTCTGCACGCAATTATCCAGGCTTTCCTCAGACTCCAGAGAAATCTAAGCTAATTGCTTTGGGACTTTTCCCACATTTCCATAAATTCGTTGTTAATTTTTCATGAGTAACTGTTATTGCAATTGCCCTTAAAACTCCCATTGTATTCAATAATGTAAAGAAGTCATTACAGAAGCAGAAGTGGTTTGCTAGTGTCCGGGCCAGAACCCAATTCCCTTTGATTTCTGTATTTCTCAAGTAAGGTCTCTTTCTCTCTCTCTCTCTCTCTCTCTCTCTCTCTCTCTCTCTCTCTCTCTCTCTCTCTCTCTCTGATAGAGAGCTCGTCTTCATCTGAGTTTACTCAAAGCCAATCTAAAAGTAGTTCCACGCAGTGCCTACCTCATCATTACAGGACAGGAATTGAGTTTGCTTTATCTGACGGCTGGCCCTGCAATTGCTTTCATAGCTACTCAGCCACCCCAAAGACAAAGGACTCTGCTTTAAGTGATAGAGGAGCTGCCGAATGAGCCCAGTTTCTCAGGGAATGCTCTGAAATTACCTTAGATGTTATATTTGATTTATTGATTGCTTAAAGCCGGACTCACAATTTCTGTGGCTACAATAAGCACAACCTTAGAACTCCCTGGATGCACTGAAGATGTTTTTTTTTTTTTTAAGGAACTAGTTTCTTTTTTCTTTCTATTTTGGTCTGATTCTCTCCTGTGAAGCCTCTTTGATAAAGGAGCATGTCACTGTGAGGACACAGTCTTCCCCTCCTTCGCTGGCAGCATGGCATGGCACATAGAGCATCCCAGTGCCTGGGACATTCGAAAGTGCACATTGATGAAGGGCAAGCAGACCGTAGCTTTCTCCAGAGTCAGCAAGTGTGGCTCTAGCCATATGACATTGTATATGTCTAGTGTCAGAAGCTAATTAGGGTCAGGCAAAAAGCCCCACAATTAGCAAGCTGAAAATCTACAAAGGAAACCCTTGTAGTTTAAGGATATAATGCCTGCGTTTTATAGCTTGGGGTTCAAGATATATTTCAAGTCTCATGGGACATAGACATAAATTCATCACCTATGACTGAAGATCCTGGCAGACTGTTGTGGCCATGGACACCATCGTTAAATGGCATACAGATGGGGAAAAGAACAAAATTAGCTACCCCATCCCCCTTCTTTTCCTGAGGCTTCTAAAGACTTGCTACAAGGTGGGGAAGTTACGGGACCAAATATGGCACACTCAACCTCTGACTTGAAAGGTTTGCCTTTGGTTGGGTTCTTGAAAAAAAAAAAACAACACAGGCACTCCTTGCCATTTATACTCGGTTTGGGGACATTATGAGAAGGAACTTGGCTATAATTAGGGAAAGCCACTGAGTAGCTAACACTCCACCCTTTGTGTGGGCACATGAGTGGTTGGTGGCCAGTGTGACTCAGGCCTTCCCACCTGGAATGACAGAAGGAACTGATGGGCCATGAAGGGAGTGTGCTTCATGAGCTGTGTTCTCCGGGGATACTTTTAGCACACCCCATGGGAAGACTTCTCATCTGGAAACAGACTCATGTAACAGAGTGGCTGAAGCTGTCTGAAGCTGTTTAAGCTCTCCTAAGGGAGACAAATAAACCAACAATTTTGTAAGTAAGAATTAGGCCGGCTGCCTTCCAAAGTCATAAAAACAAAGTTCTTGGAGACTAATATCTTGCAAGTGTTTTCCCAAGGTGTAACCAATAGGTATTTTTTCCCCGAGAGGTAATTGGTAGGCATCTCAGCAAATGCGCTCTAAGTTAAATGGAAACTAAACAAGGGAGCTGGAAACCAGAGTACAGTCTATCTAGGGTGTCCTGAGTATTCGCTTTGTTCTTTGTCTTTAATGGAGACTATCAAGCTTCTGCTGGAGCTAAAGGTATCACACGTACAGGCCACCCATGTTTGCCCACAATCTTCCGCCACATCACAGTGCAGCATCAGTCCTGTTGCCATCAGAACACATCTTCCTCCTTTCTTCTAGGAATTACTGTGCTGGACTGTGAATGCACCCACCATCGTCACCTGCAAATGTTCATGACACTGAGTCACTGGTCAGGTTCGAGATCTCTGGCTTCTATGACACCATCACTATTAGATCCTCAGCGGGACTCCTCCTGCTTATCCCCTTGTTGCCCTGGGTTATGGAGATCCTGCAACTTTGGAACAACAGGATTGGTCCTTTCACATATCCCAGTCATTTGAAGATGAAATAGATTTTGGGATGGGCCAATTCAGAGCCCCTGGATCTGGGCCTGGGTGGTAGCTGTAGCTGGTCAATATGCTGCTTCTCCCTTTTCTGTACCACCAGGGAAAGCTCTCCAGCACTGCTCTGGCTAGGCCACCCATGTCTCCATCTGCAGGGAGCAGGGTCAGCTCTCCTGCTCTCATGCCATCGGGCCAGCTCACCCACACCCACACCTCCAGAGCCAGTTCTGCTGGGCTATCCAGTCAAGGCATGGGCTCCATTCTCCCAAGGGCTTCACCCTGTGAAGGGCTGGACCATCTACCCTGCTCTCACACTCTCAGGCTGGCTCTCTCATGCCAGCTTCACTGTGTTGCCCAAGAGAGGTGCAGGACCCAATTTCCCGAATGCTACAGGCAGTGAGGGGCAAGGCCAGCTTTCCTGTTGTCATATTCCCAGAGCCAGCTGTCCCAACCACTGCAGGTAGCAATAGAGGGGGCATCACCCTCATAGTCACACCACCTCACAGCAGAGTAGACGCAAGGCCAGCTCTTGGGCACTCTCATCCTCTGGGCTGGCTCACCTGCATACCTTCCACCAGGGCCAACTCTACTGTGGTGCCCAAACGAGGTACAGGACCCATTCTCTCAAGTTCTGCAGCCACATAGCCACATTTTTAACATACACACCTTTCAAAGCAAAATACACACACACACACACACACACACACACACACACACACACATAAAACAAAACAAAACAAACACCGAAAACAAACAGGAATAATTGCCAGAAGATTATTTGAAGTAGAAATAAAATGAAAGGTAGGATCTGGAGTGTCTCCCAAAAACAGTTGTGGAAGTTCTCAGTCTGAGGGTACTGAAGGATAGTGGGCAAATCCTGGTAAGGGCATGCCTTCGTAGATTTAGGATTTTGTTCTCTCTGTCCCTCTTTCTCTCTCTCTCTCTATCTCTCTCTCTCTCTGTGTCATTCTGTCTCTGTCTCTCTCTCTCTCCCTATATATATGTGTGTGTGTGTGTGTGTGCGTGCGTGTGTGTGTGTGTGTGTGTGTGTGTGTGTGTGTGTGTGTGTTCGCGAGCGCACGTCCCTCTCCCTATGCCTTTCCTTCTCTCTCTACTCTTAAACTAGTCATGAGGCCAAAGGCTCCTCCAGATATTTCTCCCAGCATTCACTTGCATTGGCCCATGCCAAGTGATAATAGTCTAAAACCTAGTGCAAAATAAATCTCTTTTTTAATAGGCTGATTGGCTAAAGTATTTTGTTATAGTTTAAATGGTTTGCTCCATGTCAATGCAGGGATACCATCTTATAAGTGAGATGTAGCTCAATTTTTTAAGAATAAAAACAGCTGAGTGTTTTGGAGGTAGGAGGACTTCAAAGTTGAGACCCATGCCATGTATGTAGAAAGTTTCAGATAAGCATGGGCTACAATGCAAGACCCTGTCTACATTTTTCTTAAACAAATAAAAGAGAGACATATAAAAAAAGATGCCTGTATGTATAGAAATAAACATAAAGCTAAACAAAGAAACAGTAGTTATGACTGCCTTTAAGTGGGAAATGGGAAGGGACATTAAATAAGGAAATGTTTTCTTTGTACTTTATATACATTGGTATATTGATGATCTTATGTCAGCCACATTAATTAGGTCACAATCCTTCACAGGTATGTGTAATTCTTATAAATGACATTTTAAGTCTATATGCTATCTGACTGTATAAATGTTTCCATCCGACCTATAATATTTTAAGAGACAATATGGGATCCGGAGGGAAGCACGATTTGAGGTCAGAGAAATCAAGGGGTTTTGTAATTCATATTCACTACTTGTATAAACTTAAGAAAATCATATCTAACCTATCAATTTTTTACTTCACCCTGTGCAAGGCAGGCAAAATATCCTAGGACTAGTAATGGGGGTCAGGGCATTAATAAATGTGAAATATGCAGTGTAGCACCTGGCACCAAGTAGGTCTCTAATAATCATGATAGATATCCCATCCTCTGACTCCTCCAGACACTGGCTTTATTTATTAGCCATCACTACGTGCACAGAACTTGGAGACTTGAAAATAGAGAGCAAACCTAACTAGCGGGCTTGGCGAGATAGCAACCTACAGAAAAGATTGGGAGATTAAGGAAGATCTAAGAACCAGAGCATTGCAGAGGTTCTCAGCCTTCCTAATGCTACAACCCATCAATGTAATGATTTCCCCTTCCCAACCGCAATATCATTTTGTTGCTACATCTTCACTGTAGTTTTGTTACTGTCTTGAATGATAATGTAAATATCTGATATGCAGGATCTCTCATATGTGGCCACCAAGGGAGTCTCCACCTTCAGGTTGAGAACCGTGATTCTCAAGTCTCAGGTCAGCTGTGAATTTCTGCTTACTACAATTGACAGTGACTCAGTTTTGCTTGCTAAATTAATTCGCCCCACCCCCCCCCTCACCCCCCATGTCTTGAAGAGGCGGGGGAGCTCAGTTTCTGGCTGATCGTGATACCTGGCCACCCTATAATTGATAATTTACATGACATTCACTTCTTCACCCTTAAAAACAAACAAACAAAGTCAACCAACAGCTCACCGGCGCTAACCCTGGCCCAGGTGCTCTCCCAAATCAACAGCAGCCAGAGAAGGCAGCCTTTCCCAGTAAGGCCTGCTGGGGGAAGCCGTTTCAGAAACCAAGCCCGGTGCAGAGCACCTAATTTGCACGTCAAAGCCATTTGAAAGAGCAGCACTGCCCGGGCTGGTCCCTTCCAGGGGACAAACGGAAAGGTCTGTGTGTGCCTGTGAATGCAAGCCATTCTCTTTCCTTTGCTCTGCTATCCGTCACCACCTCGGATGGCGGGGGTTAGACAAACAGTTCCTTGATCTGTTTAAAGGAACACTGGCCCTGCCCAAACAAGGCCTGCTTGGATTTTCTCAACCCAGGGATAATGATAAAGAAATTGGACTTTGGCCTGTGAGTCCCAATCCAGGGCCTATTGAGGGACTAAAAGGGAATTGCACTTTTCCTTAAAAGTGGCCACCGAAAGAAAGGGAGAAAGGGCTTTGTTGAGGTCTGGGCTTGTTTTCAGCTCCTCAGAAGCCTGGCTTTCGAGCACTCCAACTGTGCAGGTCAGTGGCCACAAAGTACCTCCCCCAGGGACTCCCTCCACAGCTGCCCTTCCGAACTGCTTTGCTGGCTAATGTAGGCTCAGCATTCTCCCCTCTCAGAACACCAGTCCTTATTCAGAGCAGACAATCCGGTTTTTGTTTTGTTTTGTTTTGTATTTTGTTGTTGTTGTTGTTGTTGTTGTTGTTTTAAATCCTCGGAGAAGCCAGCATTCCTTGCTCCAGCCTGGGAGAGGGGAGAGACCCAGCCCCTCCCCCCCAAAAGACAAATTTTAAGAAGTGAAAATGCCCATCCCGCCCCCACCCCCATCCCCCAGCCCTCTGCTGTCAGGACTACTTCCCAAAGAAGTTAGTCCAGGCTTCAGAAACAGTCATAAAACCTGGGTGGCCCTGCACACCAAGCCCCAGCAGGGTGGCAGCGGAGTGTCTTGTGCCTCCCCAAGATGTATAGGTCCCATTCTTTTCTGCGTTCACTTGGAATTTCCAGAGCTGCTTTGTGAGGGAAAGAAGAGCTCTTTGCTTTAAAATATTGTGTTATGACAACCAGCCAGCCTGTCATTATTTAGCAGCCCAGGCACTATAATGGGGACACAGGCCTGTTGTTTTTATTAAAGGGGTTGTCAGGATAGATAATTCACACATCATTAGCTGCTTCATTAGGAGGACGGTAGCCCTGTGGGCCCTAAACTTGTAGACATTTAAAGACAAAGCAAACGAAGATGCTCCTTGTCAGGAAAGCATCTCCCCACACCAGCTCCATCAGTGGGAGTGTTTCAAAAACGGCTATTTTCTACGGGTGGTGGTGGTGGGGGGAGCCTTTCCCTGACTCTGGAGCCTAAATGTGTAAAACATATTCACTTAAAACTGATTTGATTTAAGTTAAAAGCATTGCTTTGCAATGAGCTGCGCAATCCCACATCATCCATCAAAAACCTAGCGATCTCGGGCTGCAATGTGGAGTTACTTAAGCATGTTCATGTGCCTGAACCTTTCTGTGGAATAAAAAGCAAGACCGTGAAATACACAGAAGGGAAAACATCAAAAAAAAAAAAAAGTGTCCATGGCTCATGACCCTGGAATTGCCCGAGCGTGGATTTGACTAAGCATCATTTATACAAACAGTGGAGTCAAATCCTGTTTTCTTTCATGATGCATATTTTCACAGCAGTAATTCTGCAGATCTTGAAATGCAATACGGGGGCTCTGGTTTCCTAGTGAAATCATCTGGTCGATCTGTTTTCTCAAAATGCGTGTGCCATCTGGAGCTGGCCCCAGGGCATGCCTGCCTCCAGCTTAGAAATGGCTGAAGATTCTGCAGCCCTTTAGATTAACCAGCCAATGTACAGGCCAGGGTTTCTCAAATTCAATTCTGATGACTCTTTTTTTTTTTCACGTGCTTCCCAACTGGCTTTATGTCTAACATTGCCTCTGCAGGTTTTAGTGGAAGAAAGACCAGCTATAACCAACATTAGTTGCAAACGCTTGCAACTGTTGTTTTGTTTCTTCTTTGTGTTTCTCTGATCAAAACTTTTCCTTTTTGTTGATTTCAAAATGTCCTCTGTTGGCAACTTAATCCCCAACTTCAGATGGTAACAATTTGGTGATGATCTGGATTAGAGGAGCTCATGAGGTTGGGGGCCCCCATGATGATATTCCTGGCTTTTTAGGAAGAGAGATAGTACTACTATCTATTGAGTACAAGCTAGTACATTCTATCTTGCAATACCCTTTGGCATATTAGGACACAGTAAGAAGATCCCCTCCCCCGTCAGATGCTAATAACATGTCTTTGGACTTTCCAACCTCTGTCACCATGAGCTGAATAAACTTCTGCTCTTCCCAAATTCCCCAATCCGTGCTATTCAGTTAAAGCAACACAGTGCAGACATCTGGCCTGGAAGCCTTCTTTCTCAGAGGTGCACCAGGAAACTGGAGAACCCAGCCACACCATAATGGAGCTGATACATGAGGGGTAAGACCCTGTGCTGGTGCATTCTGGATGGCACTTGAATTCTCTTCATTTTAACTTACAATTCAGTCATCTATCTCCTTAGGAGATAGTCAAATACAAACAACAGGCCCTGAGGGATGGGGGATTCCACACGGGGATTTAGAGAAGACTTTCTGGCATTTGAAATCACACCCACATTAGCAATGATTGATTCTCCCACGTGTGGTCCTCCAGCCTCACCGGAGAATTTGTTAGAAATTGGCAAGTGGCACCCAAGATCTACTACTTCGGAAATTCTGAGATTGGAGTCCAAAGACCTGATTTTAGACAGCTCTCCTTGTCATTTATATTGCATATCAAACGTGAGGGTCACAGTCCTACAGTAGTGCTGTCAGTTACCGAAAAGCAGAGAGCCTGGGGTTAGATTCTCTTAAGAAAGTGTACTGGAGCCTGGAAAGATGCCTGGTACTTCAGAACATTTACTGCTCTTGCAGAGAGCCCAGGTTAGGTTCCCAATACCCACACGGCCATCTGTAACGGCTTCCTGGGGAATCCCATATCTCTTCTGACCTCTTCCAGTTTCTACGTGCATGCTGTACACATACATCCACTCAGGCCGACATACTTACACATTAAACTACATAAATAAACAGTTTAATTTTTAAAAATGCTTGTTAAGGAGCCCGGCATAGTTGCTCCAGGCTGTAATCTCAGCACTCCCGAAGCTAAGATAACAGGATTGGGAGTTCAAGGCCAGCCTAGACTGTAAACTAGACGGACCTTATCAAAGAAAAAAAGGAAGAGACAGAAGAAGCAGGTCGTGGGGGAAAAGGAGGGACAGAAGGGCTGAGGGGAGGGAAAGGGGGAAAGATAGTATTCAATTAAAGACAAGTTCTCCATAGAAATCTATGAGAAGTGGCTTAAGATAGGCTTTGGTATCACTTAAAGGTTGGGGTTTCTGTTGCACATAGCACAGAGGGCTACCGCACTTTGAGCAAAGGATACTAACTAGAAAGTTTTAGGTTTGGGCTTGGGTTTAAGGGGAACACGGGGACATATTTATTCAAATGTTTTTTAACATGACAGAAAGACAGACAGACAGACAGACAGACAGACAGACAGACAGAGAACATGGCAGTGCATCTGAGAGAGTTTAGGTCCCTTTGGCAGAGTGAGGTGGGGTGGGGGTGTCCAGTTCTTGTAGATTTCAGAGGAAGTTCCAGACTAAGGTTGATGTGTTATCTACAGTACATTCTCTGTAATCAGGCTGTGGTGGCTGTCCAGGCTTCACCGCTGCCTACGGACAGAGTCTGTCATCTTGAAGATGGGAAGGGGCTTATTTAGTTCATGCGTATTCATCACAGAAGATGTGTCAATGGTATAGTCCCTGATAGCTTGGAGTCTGCTAGCCTGGGGAGTTGTATGCATAATCAGCTACCACAGCTGCAGATGGGCTAGGCCTGAACAGCATCTGGTTTGGAATGGAAGGCCAATCTTTTGAATCTAAGTTACAATTCTTAGGCGCCAACAATGGGCAGTCAGGAAGCCTCTCTCTTAACTGAGGACGAGTCTCTGCAGAAGAGGAAGCTACCCCAGTCACCATAGCTTGGGAGAGATGGCTCGCTATGGCTTGACTGTGTTCCCCAAAATTGGTGTCATGGAAACTTAATCTTCAATGCGACTGTGCTGGGGGAAGGTGGGGCTAAGGGAGCAGTTTAACTCACATAGACTCCATTCTCAGGAATGAACAGAAGCCAATTATAAACGGCCTTGAGGCTGGGGGTGTGATCTCCTGTTCTCTGGTCTCATTCCTTCTCACACTTTCACTTTCTGCAGTGAGGATGCTGTAGCCAAATGGTCCTTGATTGATACTGGCACATTAATATTAGCCTTCCCAGCTCCCAGAACTATAAAAACTCAGATTTTTGTATCGATAAATTGTCTATGGTATAGTATGTTCTTGAACACAAACTAAATAGGTGAAGTCAGCAAGTGCTAAGAAAAGCTGAGCATTGATGCTACTGAAATGTGCAGGAAGCTTGAGAAACATCCATACCCCGCTGTTGTCACTGTGGATCAGGTGGGAGACTCACCTTTTCATTCTGGGGATCACAAACCATTAGGTCATGGGCCTACACAGTTAAGCTGCTGGTTGCTCTCTGTAGGCCAAATGTCACAGCTTGAAGAAATCAGACATGCATCCCCTACCCAGCAACTCTTTCACTGAGACAGAAAGTTAATAAGGATGCTCTGATATAACCCCTAATTTAGGTCTTGCCCCAATATCTGACTTCTTCATGAACCTTGGCTTATAGGCTATCCAAGACTAAAGGGGAGGGTATGGAACATCCCATTACCTCCTAAAAGGATATAGAAGCCAGATATAGCCTAGGTCCCATTCATGATCGTTATCTTTGTTACTCTTACTGTGAGCTATCCTTTTGTCTTTTTTGCTTGTTTGGTGTTTTGTTTTGTTTTGTTTTGTTGAGACAGGGTTTCTTTGTGTAGCACCACCTGTCATAGAACTCCCTTTGTAGAGCAGGCTGGCCTCAAACTCTACCTGCCTCTGCCTCATGAGTAGTGGGATTAAAGGCATCGGCCACCACAATTAGCTTAAAATACCCTTTTAAAAACCTCATCTCTGAAATGTAAAGGGGAGCTTACATTTTCCCGTTAAGACCCCATTATGCTGACTTGGATGCACTGTACTGTACCTTTTTAATGTTTTCCTACCCCTAGGCTCCATCATGGCTCCCAGGGTTACAAGGCTCTCTCTTCTAACAAAACTCATTCTTGAAGGTTAATTCAGGGCCAGCTCCTTTCCTACCATTTCCTTCTCTGTTTAATAATGTCCATTTGAGTGTGTAAATATGAAACAGTAAAGACCAGAAACTGTAGCTCAGCTCTGAGTAGCTACTAAAACCCTAACATACCCCAATCATCTTTCAATAACTCTAGAATAAAGTCAGTTTGAGAGCATATCACCAGTGTCCGTAGGGAGCTGAAGAAGAGACCTCATGTGAACTGCCATTCCATGTGGCATGGACTTTAATTACCTTGTATCTGTTTCTACATTTGCAAACAGGGCCCCCTGACTTCCCTGGGGGTACCTACCCCTTCCTGTTTCACTTGAGTCTTGGTCAAACTGCAAATCACCACGCCTGTCTTCAGCTGGACAAGGGGTGGGGCACACTCCTCAACCTGGATGGAGTTGATGGGCTGATCACAGTGGTTTAATCATGGTCAGAGAACCTTCAAGAAGTGATTGAGTCTTGAATCACAGTTTTAGCAGTCTCTTCTACCAAGGAGTCCAAAGGGCCTTTAGACCAGAGTTATTTCTTTATGACATTCAAATGTCACATTCATCAATTAAATTCTCTCTCTCTCTCTCTCTCTCTCTCTCTCTCTCTCTCTCTCTCTCACACACACACACACACACACACACACACACACACACACACAGCACTTTTTTTGAGTGTTGCTACTTTCAACAACAGATCCTGACTGACACAAGTCTTCATATTTCTTGAATTTGGTAAAGCATGTTTTTATGTGCTTTTAAATCTGGAATAAAATCCTGTTTGTATTATTAGTAGCACAAGTCACTTCAAAACCTGGTGATGTAAAACTGATATTTTACTGTGTTCTGGCACAGAGCATAGCAAAGTGATTTCTTTCTTCTTCAAAACATTCAACACTCAAACTCGGAAGTCTAAGGTGCCTGAGGATACAGGGAAGAGTGTCCCTCAAC
Source organism: Mastomys coucha (assembly GCF_008632895.1). NCBI lineage: Eukaryota > Metazoa > Chordata > Mammalia > Rodentia > Muridae > Mastomys > Mastomys coucha. The sequence continues at coordinate 50,569,717 of NW_022196895.1, forward strand.
AGCTAGGGCCTGGATCATCTTGAGATATCTGGTTTTGTGTCCAGTGACTGGACAGGGGTGACTCAGAGGTTCCGTTTAGCTGATTCAATTCACCTCTAGCCCTTCTGTGTGACCTGGGTTTCCTATAAATGCTAACCTTCTAATGTTTCAACTTCTATAATGGCTCAGGACTCCCAATAAAAGTGTGAAAAAAAAAAGCCAATGAAACAGAAACAAATTGCCACTTATAACTTGTGTCTGAAATCATAAAGCTTCATTTTCATTTCACCCAATCATACGGAAATCCAGCCCAGGTTTAACAAAGGGTAAAGATTTTTATCTCTTTGGAGCAAGGGAGTGAGCTGTGAGGCCCCACATGCCTGTTAAAGAAGCATAAAGACTGAGTTTAGATCCCCAATAGCCACCAAAAAAACTGGAAGAAGAAGTGTACTCCTGAGACCCTAGCATTGGGAGGGAGAGATAGGAGGATTCCAGGGATCTAGCCAATTGGTGACCTCCAGGTTCAGCAAAACACGGTTTCAAAAAATTAGGCAGAGAGCAATGGGTCGAATTTCACCCAGGTAGAGTAAAAATACAAAATTTGTTGTGGCTTTACAACACAATAATAACAATAAAAAGGTGCATGAAGTAAGTAGATATAAATCACCAAGTATATAGTTGAGGAGAGTTTGAACACACTTCTGTCCTTGGAACCCTGGAAGCTTTCCTTACAGCCCTGTCCAAGCCATCTTAGACATGAATTACCCTTTTATCTAACTTCTGCTTCCACTTTGTATAAATCTTCTGTACAACCCTCAGAAGTATCATGTATAAATCTTTCCAGATGTCAGGGAGGTCTTATTCCATCTAATAATAATTCCAAAGCATAGGACAAAGGTGTGCTGAACAAACAAGAGGCACTTCCTTCAAGGGTCACCTGACATCATCATAAGGAGAGAATGTCAATACAGTAAGAGATTTAGAGAGAGACTCCACTCATAACTTTGATTATAATATCTTGTTATAATTTTTTATTTCATTGTTAATAGCAGCTTTTTTAAGAGTGCAAACCACACATCTTTCTTTACCTTTTACTTATTTTATATGTATGGATGTTTTATCTGAATCTAGGCCTGTGTGCCACATGCATGCCTGATGCCTGTTGTATTGGCTGGTTTTGTGTGCCAACTTGACACAGGCTGGAGTTATCACAGAGAAGGGAGTTTCAGTTGGGGAAATGCCTCCATGAGATCCAGCTGCGGGGAATTTTCTCAAATAGTGATCAAGGGGGTAGGGCCCCTTGTGGGTGATGCCATCCGTGGGCTAGAAGTCTTGGGTTCTATAAGAGAACAGGCTGAGCAAGCCAGGGGAAGCAAGCCAGCAAGGAACATCCCTCCATGGCCTCTGTGTCAGCTCCTACTTCCTGACCTGCTTGAGTTCCAGTCCTGACTTCCTCTGGTGATCAACAGCACTGTGGAAGTATAAGCTAAATAAATCCTTTCCTCCCCAACTTGCTTCTTGGTCATGAAGTTTGTGCAGGAATAGAAACCCTGACTAAGATACCTGTGAAGACCAGAAGAGGGCATTAGGTCTCCTAGAATAAGAGCTAGAGAGGGCTGTGAACCACCATGTGTGTGCTGGGAATTAGACCTTGAATCTCTGGAAGAGCAGCCAGTGCTTTTAATCACTGAGCCATCTCTCCAGCCCCAGTATTAGGTGGTTTGTGTGTGTGTGTGTGTGTGTTTTACAAAGTATCTTCATAACCAAGCGGAGAGATCCTAGCTTTGTGACTCCAGTCTAAGTCCTAGGGGTCACTCAACATGTTTCTTTCCCATCATTACTGTACTGAGGTCAATATCCTCTGCATGTATAGACTCTACTGTGCTATGAGTTCTCTGGATGGTCTACCCCCTCTTCCTTCTTCCTGCTTTTCTGGTCTTTCCATTTCCATTTGGTTGTTTTAAGGCAAAAGAACACTCTCGGAATAATACTTAGTCAAATCTCCTTAGTTTTTGCTTCATTGTTGTTAAAGTCATTCAAATCTAGATGGGGAGGAATCAGGAAAGCTGCATAGGAGGCTTTATGGGCCCGCACACGATGCTAAACAAAATGGATGGTGTCTTACTGTACACGTTGATATGAACCTAAAAGTGCCAGGCAGAACTTAGTTGATTGATGATATGCCAAAGAACCATTTGAATTGTGCTAAGCTCATTTATTTTAGCTCTGCTGACCATTGGAATGGCGTGTTTGTTAGCATTAAGTCAGACTCTGGATAAATCTGTCAGCCATGACACTGTACAGTCTTTGACATGAGATAGGAAAACTCTTATCAACAATTTTTAATGGAAATAAATCTCAATTACAATTTTTTAAACCTACCCTGTCAACCCTTATAGGCATTTGAAAGTAACTGAAGTTGTCTCTCTCTCTCTGTTTAATCATTTTGTAGCTGGTCAATGTAACTGTAATCTTCAGGGGAACTATTACAGACAGACAGACTAGTGGGGGGTCTCTGATGTGGAAAAAAACCCCTTTAGTTGACAATGAAATACAGATAACTACTTCACTTTGATGCTTTTATATATAGGTCACAAATTATAATAGAGCCTTGTTGTAATTCATCCCAACATGCACACTACAAAATCACAACTTGTGAAGAGGCATCATTAGCCTTCATTTACAAACAATCACAGTGTTTTCTTTCCCCTGAATCACCTCAAGAATCTATTTTATTTTCCTCAATTGGCCCTTCATCTTTTGCCACTCCAGTTTTGTTCTGCGAGGCCTGATGAGAGTGGGTTTTCTCCAACCTCCTTATTTTCCTCTGCAGGATGATTGTGGTAGTTGCTCATCAGAAGTACCAGAGACTTCTAACCTTCACCAGGCAGAGAGAGCCAAAGAGCTTAGCTTCTTCCTTGACTTTCCACACACACCCTTCCCAGTCATGACCACTGTGCACGCGCGCGCGCGCGCACACACACACACACACACACACACACACACACACACACACACATGCGCGCACACAGTATTTGAGCCACTGGTCTCACTCAGTCTTATTTTAGAAACAACATTTCTAGAGAGATTTAAGTCTAGTAACATCCGTTATGTTGCTCTTCACTCTGGAGGGGCAGCAGGGAGCATGACAGCTTTGTTTGCTGATCTGACACACCAATTCACCCATTTGAACATGATAAACAAAAACCCGGACCACGTCTCACATGATGGAAAGAGAGCCTCACTATCTCTAAGCAGCAGCCAGCAGCTCTCAGCTTAATTGCTGTGCTTGGATGCTTGTGTTGGATAGGTGGGCTGATTTCTGAAGTGCCCTGAAGATGCTCAGCAATTGCACAAAAGTACTTGGTTATAAGAAAATCAAGAATGCTATTCCAAATCATAAATAGTAATAGCTTGCCTCCACCTGAGACGTGTTTGTAAGTTTCAATGTAGATGTATAGATTCTGATTCTCCAAAGCTATATTCTTTTCAGAGGATCATTTTTTAACGTTACGTAAAGTATATGACTTTATTAGTCTTTGAAGGGGACTGTGGGAGACATTAGGTAGAAACTAGGACTGCCTTTCTTTCCCCATGCATCAGTCCTACTCCTTGACAAGAAAGCCCTTGGCGTGTTGGACTTAAAGCCTTACTCGGTACTTGCATGCCCCCCCCGCCCCCACCCCAGAATATTTGTCCCAGTGCTATATTCAAAATAGCTTCTCCATATGGTCTCGGTTGAGTAGAAGCTCTGATACTGCCAAGGCTGCCTGACTTTTGGCCTGCCTCCCTTATGTAGCCATCCTCCAAATTTTTAAAACTTTGTGAACACATCAATGGTAGAACATTTTCAAAGCATACAAATAGTTATAATGATCTGGGGAAACTATCATCTAGTAATGTTCAACAGTGTTATGATATACAATGATTTCATGGATAAGGCTTTCTGTTTGTAAACCATGTGGCTTTCCATCCCACTGTTACTACCCAAGTCAAAACCCAGAGGTGGGGAGAGGGAGGTAGCTAAACGGGCTTGCCACAGTAGTGAGAGGACCTGAGTTTGAATCCCCAGGAAGCACATAAAGTGAGCATAGTAAGATGCCTGTCCAAGACCAGTGCTTCTGTGGTAAGATGGGAGGTGGCCTAGGAGAAGGTAATTAGTCAGCTAACCTGGTGTAACACAAGAGAACTTGTCTCAGATAAGGTGGAAGACAAGGATCATGACCAGCTGTTGTCCTCTGACCTTCTTCTAGGTATGTATGGTACAGATAGTCCGTGTGAGTGATTTGTATTTTCATTTTTTTAATAGTGCATTTTGCAGAGAAGAATTGTATTTCTGAAGCCCAATTCATCACTTGCTTTACCTGCTGTGTTTGTGGTGTCATAACTAAGAATTCTTTGCTTTATGCAAAGTTACAGAATTGTCCTTGATTGTTGGCTCTACAAGTTGTATAGTTTCACATCTTACCTTTGATTCTTTTGGTCAATTTTTACTAAGGTTATGTAACTTGAATTAAAAAAAAAAAAAGAAAAAGAACAGAAGTTGCTAACTGATAGAAGACTTTGAATGAATGGCTGTGACAGTTCTGAGTCTTACAAGCTTCATAAGAAGCCGGGCAGTAGTGGCGCATGCCTTTAATCCCAGCACTTGGGAGACAGAGGCAGGTGGATTTCTGAGTTTGAGGCCAGCCTGGTCTACAGAGTTCCAGGATAGCCAGGGCTACACAGAGAAACCCTGTCTCCAAAAAAAAAAAAAAGAAAGAAAGAAAGAAAGAAACCAAGGTTCATAAGAAAAGTAAACTGTGCCTGAGAGAGAACCTGAGATCACAGAGAAGTAGTAAGTGAATTTGAACCCCATATTTTCCATTTTGCTTCCCCCTGAAGCCTGTCTCTTCTTTTTCTGGGTTTATGTATATCTGTGAGATTGCCTTTTGGGATCAACCATCCCTTTCCTTAGGTTAGCCTTGGGGAGTTTCTGAACTTTGACAACAGAACTTTGGCATAAACAACTCTATACACAACATGGGTAAGAACTGAATGCATGTGTGTGTGTGTGTGTGTGTGTGTGTGTGTGTGTGTGTGTGTGAATAACACGATTTGTTATGTAGAGGATAACCTGAATTTTATCCTGTGTCTATGAATGGTGTGTTCCTTTTTATAGGTCCTGTAGGATACAGCATTGAATTTGGTCCTGTAAACAATACTGATTCTTTGAGACTGGCTGAAAGTACAAATCTGTCAGACAACTTTGCTCCACTTCCCTGTGGAACATGCAGCTAGTAGAAGGGGACAATCTATTACAGCTTGGGGACTCTCTTGACCCTAGAGCAAAAAAACCTCACCATTTGAGTGCTACCTGTCTTCGGTGGCACTCATGTGCAGTTGGTGACACTGGCCACTTGACCCCTATTAGACAAACCTGACATTCCAGGACCCTCTAAAGGTATTAATTACACTTCCCAGTGAGTCACAGCTTTAGCTGTGAAGTCTCCTAGTTTTAGCATGAGGCATCCTGATTCTACTCCAGCATGCCCACAAAAAAAAGCGAATCTATTTTCAGGTCCTACAAGAATCAAGAAAACTTGGGCCTAACTTCAAGATATACAAATAGCAAATCCTAAATATTGAAATCACACAAAGTCAAAATCCCAGAGTTTAAATCTGAAAAAAAAATGCTATACTGAAAACGTGTTTTCAATTCCTTTTCAGTTTTATTTTAAATTTTATTATAAATAAAAACTTATTGTAAATTAAAGATCACAGTCTGTGAATCTTATATTTTTCAGATAGTTGATATAAAAACATGACAATACACTTTATAAGCTAATCCCTGCAATAAAATAATCAGGAAGAAGAGACATATATTTTCTCAAGCACAAGACTTCAGATGTTCCAAGTCACACTGGTATCCATGGTTATAAGTAGGAAAATGACATTTATAAAGGCACAGGTCAAAAAGTTAGAAGCATGAATAAAACAAAGCTCTACAGTCAGCATGCTTTATCAGTTTTCTGTTGATACAGAAAAATAAGTCAGATAATCCAAAACAAGAAAGGGTTCTTCTTTTCCTATCTACCCTCGAGTTCTGAGTGCTGCGTCATCTGCCCAGGCTTGCTCTGAGCAACCAGGCCAGCAGCGCCAATGCTGGCTCCTTACAGCTGCTGTCATGATTAGCTACCCTGGCCTCAGCGGCAGCAGCCATCTCAATGAACTGTCCCTCCAAAAACCTCCAAGATCCAGATCCCAGACTGGCTGTGTCTGGAAGTGCAAGGTGAGACGGTCATCAAGACTGAGCGTAGCATAGATGACTCAGTCACTGGTGGAAATTCTTCTGCTGAAGGTCAAAGGTCATGGGACCAAATGTACAGTAAGCACCCGTGTTCATACTGCTGGGGATCGTCACTTACGGAAAACCAGCTTCACTAAAGAGACCTACAAGTACATTGGTGATTGCATTAATTCACTCAAAGGAAATGCAAAGAACCCATGCTAGAAAGAGTGAAGCCTTTCTTCGATGGCTGCAGAACAAACCAAGCACATTCCTGCTGATTTCAGTAACAGCTAGTGAGGATGTGAATCCAGATGGCCTGATCTCTCCTCTAGACGACTGTGATGATTGAGTGACGCCAAGTATGATTTTTTTTTCTTTGAGGACGGTTGAAAAGTGGAAGCATGTTAACAAACTAAGCAATTACTTTGCCTCTGTCACCTGTCACCATAGCTGGCTGCTGCTCGTCATTCATGTAACATCCATATAACATAAGTGGTACCGATGTCCCCGAGAGCTCCTTTATTTTGACTTTAAATTTATTTTTCATTTGGAGCAGAGGCCTCCTTGTTGTTCTTTGTTTTTATGTGCATATTTATGTAGGGGTATGAGCGTGGTATGTGTGTGCTCTGGTGTGTACTGGCACACTCCAACACGGAGGTCAGTCCTACTTTATTCCCTTGATATGAGGTCAACCATTGAAGCTGGAGGTAGGGTGGTAGCCAGCAAGTCCCAGTCCTATTCCTCTTTCCGCGTCCAAAATGAATTGAGCTTCTAGGTAGAGGGTGCACTCTTGGCTTTTGAGGTCACTGGGATCCCAACTCATATTCTACTGTTTGCGCAGAATGCACTCTAACCACTAAGACTTCTCTCCAGGCCCCATGCGGTGTGTAAGGGTTAAAAACAAACAAACAAACGACAACAAAAAAACACTATTTACATTGTCTAAGATTAAAGGTCATTATGAGGGAGGAGATACCAGGAGGGAAGGAAAGGGAGGAGGAGGCGTAGGAGGAGGAATTTCATTGTTTGATTCTGAATTTCAGTTTGTGATCTCGAGTGTATCGCTGCAGCTTTGGGCCCGTGGCAGCGCCACACATTCCAGCAAAGGTGAGTGATGGAGCAATGCCTCTCAGTTCGTGGCAACCAGGAAGCAAAATAGAGGAACAAGAAAGGCCCGCAGTCCCCACTTCAACGCACACCTCTAGTGATGTAACCTTCCTAACCACTGCTTCCACTCCCCACCCCACCCCACTCCCCCACACCTCCATAATACCAAAGGCTCACACCTCCCACACATTCACTCTGAAGGGCATTTAAGATCCAACCTCTCACAGCTCAATATGGTGTGTGCCTGCTTCAGGACTGCAGTCACCTGGAGCAATGCCTTTCAGGCACCAGTCAGAACTGGAATAACAGAGTAACACCTCTCACACAGTTGCCTGAAGAGCTAAGAGCTGAAGAGATGGTATCTTTTCACTGTTGCAGCTGGACCAAAAAAAAAAAAGGGGGGAGGCTAGCTCTTCATTTTTCATTTGGTAAAGCACATTTACCTGAGAATGTCATAATCATACGTAATCACACAACACTTGCACACAGAGTCCGAGGTTTCAAAGAGGAACCTTACAATGTATAAATGAGTCACAGAGCTAAGAAAGTCCCTACATCGGGGATAATCGGCCAGTCAAGCTACGTTTTACCTCTAGTGTCGTTTCAGCAAATCATGTTTGTGTGTCGCTGTAAGTAGGATGCCAAATATCTAGAACAAAGAGAGGCCTGACCTGAAAATCTGTTACTCCTTACAATATGCAACTTCAAAGTACCGTGAATGAGTTTCTAGAGACCACCTTTGGAGGCCAGAGGCCAAAGTCCTCAACTGCCCCTCCACCTTATTTTGCATACAGCGGAATTTCTCACCTACCTTGAAACTTACAGGGTCAGCTAAACTGGCTGTTCAGTGAGCCCCTCCTTAGTACTAGGGTAACAAGCCCCAGCTTCTAATGCCAGCACTGAGGTTGGGTACATAGGAATGTGCAGCAAGGAGCTTAGCAAGTGAGCCATCTTCCCGGGCCTCAGATCTCATCTTCTAGAATTAGGATCTGTATAGAAGGAAGGAGACCGCTGTGAGACAGAGTTCAGAGCTTTTCTCGGTGTGTCCGCGCTGGACTACGTGCTTTCCCTCCGGGTTCTCTTGTGATGGCTAGAGGCAGCCAGTGTGTCACAGCTTTCCCGCAGGCCCCCAGATAAGCAGGCAGACCAGACTTGCGTCCTTATCATCACCTTACTCCCTCATTCAGGCCAAGCATCCTATCGCTTCTTCTTCCTGATCCCTTCTTCCTTTTTCCTCCAAACTGCTTGGATTTGGAATAGTCATTACCCTCCTATTTAGAAAGACAAAAGAAACCATATTAATCAACTGTAACTGATTATCCTCATCGCACCAGCTCTATAGGAAATGTTTATCTATATCTATCATAGTTTTGAGGTTTTATTTTTTTTTAGGTTTATTTATTTGTGTGTGTGTGTGTGTGTGCATGTGTGTGTGTGTGTGTGCGTGTGCGTGTGTGTGTGTGTGTGTGTGTGTGTGTGTGTGTGTGTGAGAGAGACCTGAACTCCAGTCCTGTGGAAGGAAGCAAGGCACATTCTTATTCTGGGCTGCTGAGCCCTCTCTCTAGCTCGTGACAATTCTTTTCTTTTCTTTTTTTTAAAGATTTATTTTATTTATTTTATGTGTATGACTACACTGTAGCTGTACAGATGGCCGTGAGCCATCATGTGGCTGTTGGGAATTGAACTCAGGACCTCTTCTTGTCCCGCTCACTCCTGAGTAATACACTGTAGCTGTCTTCAGACGCACCAGAAGAGGGCATCAGGTCTCATTACGGGTGGTTATGAGCCACCATGTGGTTGCTAGGATCCAAACTCAGGACCTTCGGAAGAGTAGTCAGTGCTCTTACCCGTTGAGCCATCTCACCAGCCCCGGCGATTCTTATTATAACCTCAAGTGACTGTTCATTTTCTTGCTTGTCCTCCCCAAGGCAGGACTGTAAAATTTCGAAGGGTACCAAATGTGTGTGTTCTTACACGTGTGTCTTGATGCAGTGTTAGACACATGCACAACGTTCATTGAATACATGAATGAACTTTAGACGCTGATCCCCTCCTCTCCCAGACCTGGAGAAATTACTGAATGGATTCTGAATAAGCAACATTTGTTGAAATGCAGTGAGTTGTTAGGCAGTTGCTCGGAAAAGAAAAAAAAAATGCTCCCCAAGGGATAACACGTGGAAGGACAGCAGAGAAGGCAGAAACGAGTAAGGAGAAAACCAAAGTTGGGCATTCTATGTGATCATAGAACAACCATTCCATTTTAAAGCCGTGGCCAAGACTCAAGTAAGAGACACACATATGGATGACACTCACCTGTCCTAAAGGGCAGTTTTAGGGCAGTTTCAAATGCCCAGAATAATATTGAAATCAAGAGGCACTAAGCAGACAGAGTGGAAGGGGATCTGAACAGGAGGTTCCTGGTGGACTGAGTTAAGTGAGTTCCCCATTCTTCTAAGGCGGGTGATGAACAGCAGCACATAGAAGCTGTCTGCTGCCCACACCCCAGGTTAAGAAGAAGAGTCCTCTTGGCTTGCTTCGCATGTCTCCTCCGTGACCAGTACAGCTTCAATTGCAATGCTTGCATGTGTGGCTTGTCTCCCAAACCTTAGAGGGGAACATTCTCTTTAAGATGAATGAAGATAAAGGCCACATTCTCTAGTCCATCCCTTCTTGCTGAGAGATTAAGTCAATGAGCCATACATTACAGTGCACCGTTTGGATTTCCATTTGAAGATTTTTGTTCCGGGTTGAAGGCCACGATGTACCATATGAACGAACATCATAGTTGAGCCCGGTCGGCAACTTGGTAAAGACAAGTTGAGTCAGGCGATAAGCAACTCAAGCTGTCCAGAGTTGCTCCATCCACGCCCACGGACTTGATTCAGAACTCTTGAATGTTCCAAGTGAATGGCCCATTCTCAGTGAGGAGAAAGCAAAGCACGGGTTGTGTCATCAAAGCTAGTATTGTTCTACTGTCCAAAATAGTTCAACTCATGGGGCTCTGCCTTGTTGTATTTTAGAATTATATAATATCTAACTTCCAAAAATATCTGTGGGGGTAATGGGGAGAATAAAAGTAAATGACATTGTCTTTGAGTAAAATAACCAAACATGAAAAGAAACTGCCTGTGTGAAATATTCTCTTGATGAGACTCCCGGCATCCCTCTCCTGATTTGTCCTCTCCTCCTTCCTCGATTCTGTCTTTTGCTCTCCTCCACCCCAACCATAAACATTTCCAAAGCATTCTGAATCTTGGTTTTGTTATTTGTAACATAATAACAAAATAACAATATGGCCTCTAGACTAGATAGTTTTATGTCAGCTTGACGGCAAGCTAGAGTCATCTGAAAGGAGGGAACAATGGGAACCCATTGTGGGAGGTGCCATTCCTGGGGTAGTGGTCCTGAGTTCTCTAAGAAAGCAGGCTGAGCCAGCCAGTAAGTGGCACCCCTCCAGGGCCTCTGCAACAGCTCCTATCTCCAGGTCTCTGTCCTGCTTCAGTTCCTTTACTGATTTCCTTTGAGGATGAACTGTGAGGTAGACATCTAAGCTGAGTTAGCCTTTTCTTCACCCAACTCCCAAGTTTCTTTGGCCATGGTACATCAACACAGTACTAGTCGCACTAAGACAGCTTCTGTACAAGCTGTTTATGAGAATCGAGTATTATTACGTGTTTGGGTCTCACTGTATAGTACTGAACCCAAGCTGCACATCCTTTTCTGTTTCACACAGTGAGGATCCTGCATCTCATGAGAATGAAAGGATATCCTCTAGAATTTACTTTTACATGTAATGAAAATATCTATTTCTGCTTTGGCTTTTCATATGACAACCCAAACTAACTTAGCTGCATTTGGGTAAAAATGACTATAATCTTCAAAACCACATTTAGATAAAAATATGGGCATGTATGTACAGTGCATACCTTCTAATCTTGTTTGAGGTTGTTTTTTAAATTGTAATTCTGATAATGCTTCATAAACTAACAGACATGATAGGCAGACAATAAACCCTGATGACCTTTGAGTCCATTGTGGGCTATTCCCATCTGTTGCAGATAGTGGCTAAAACATGGTTCTCCCATTTTCACATCACACATTTAGGGGCAGTTTCCATAGAGAGGAGAACCAAAATTATTAGAGAAAGCAGAGGAAGGCCAAGAAAAGTAAGGATATATAAAAAAAAAAAAAAACCATGAGGAAACTTGGTAAGCTATGTTTTTAAAAAAATTTAAAAGTAAGTACATTTCATGAGTTCATGAAACTGTTCCCAGATGTGATAAGTTATTAAATAAAAATTCCAGACCATGAGTGAGCTATTTTCCCATGGGTTGTTAGTTAGGGAGGCCCCAGAAGCTTCAAAAATAATGCTGAAATTGCCACTGGTACTGATTGTCCACCAGAACAGTTGCCCCTGTTGCTAAAGGCACAACCTGCTCCCATCAGGGGATATATAGAAATCAAGCTGGAATTGGGCTGGAAGCTTTTTCCCTGATGACTGTCAACACATAGCCCCATGAATTATGTGACTCCTGTGGGCCAGAGACCAGCAGACAGTGTGTAGGTTGACATTCAAGGAGAAGTAGGAAGCAAGAGAGGAGCTTTCAACAGAGAGGTCAAGATACCGGCCTACGTTTCATAGCACATCCGCTCCCCACAGATCACCTCCCAACTCTTGAAGGCTTGGATCCATGCCTTACAGATTATCCTCCTGTGATCCCTTCTCAGATAAACTCCACCCTAATTTCCACCAAATAACATGCTCAGTTGTGGAAGAGATAGGCCACGTGAACTTATCTTAGACCCAAGAGCATCTAGAGACGTAGAATGTTATAGGTCTAGGGTCCGTCAAATATTCACCAGTCTGACTGTGAATGCATTTTAATAAATAATAGTCTTTATTAAATACTGACCAGGTCCATGGATGCTAACTAGGTCCATACTTGAAACTCATGCTCATAATATGGCCCTGCATTGCATTGTTCAAGGACTTATAAAGGCAAAACCCACAAGGTTACATACTTCCTGCCTTCTTTCAATCAGGGGCAAGAATAATTTCTGACATATTTCCTGCCTATGCACCTCCCACCTACATGTGATCAAGTATACATCCTGTGCAGTTGGAGCAGCCAAGCTTGTTTACAGCTCAAAAAAAAAAAATGTGTGGCTTGTTATCTTCCATAAGCAACAGCTCCCAGTATTCTAGGAAGTTATCTGTCCTTGGGTGGGGAGGCGGGCCTTACCGGCTAGAAGCATTTTTTGTTTTTATTGATGTCTTAAGCACAGTAATTTAAACTTAAAACATAAGTGTAGTCTTTATCGACCTGCCTCACCCACACCTGACGCAGCACACCCAGCCTCCTTAGTGCTACTTATCTTTGAGCTATGTATAAAATAGAGATCACAGCCCCAATTTGGCAATCTTAAATGTTAGCAGAAATTAATCTGAATTCCTTGCTTTAGGTATTCATGGGGACATCCAACCAGGGAAATTACATGAAGCATTGCCAAGAACGTGTGCAAGAAAATAATTATGCCGACATTCCTTTATTATCTATTAATATCAGTTGCCTGGCACTCTATCAGCAAAGGGAAAATAAATGACGGTGATCTTTCAATTTATACATTCTGAAAGAGATAAGAAGAAACAATAGGTCCTATTTAGGAAGAAGCAGGCTGTTATTTTTTGTGGTAAACAAAATAGGCTTTGAGTAAAGTCCTGTTATCATCAGATAAAGACCAGGAAAGATTGGTGGCTAAGATTAGAATTCCAAGGCATTTATTCTAAGTTGAATTGGTAGGGGAGAAAAAACAGCAGATGTAACCTGGGAAGCTGTTGTGAATGTCATGAGAAGAGCAGGAGCCAAGGGCTGGGTTAACTCCAAAGAAGTAAATGACAAGGGTTGGAGCCACCTAGGCTGCTGGTCCTCTAGGGATGTCAAGAGCGGAGGAGCCAGAAATAACTCTAATGACTACACAATAAATTACTGGATGTATTTTCTGTAATGAAAATACAAAAATACATCAAAGTTGGTGAACACTTGCTTTTTTAAAGGCAAATATTCTTACTTCACATTAGTGGGAAACTGAGTTTCACTAAAAGAGAGGGAGAGTATCCATAGAATGCAATCCTGTAGAGTCTTCCAAAGATCTGGAAGTAACTAACCTTGGCCACACGGCGGAAGCAGCCGGAGGAGGCAGAAGTCATCTGCTACTTTGACACCCTGTGTCTTAGATTTGAAACAAAAACTGCATATTCCTGAGTTTTAGAAAGCATGTTCACACCAGATACTAATAGGTTTAGATCTTTTATGTTCTGTGTTCAAAATATGACAGTGCAAATCTTTCTTTGTTAGTAATAAACTGCATTGGAGTAGTTTGCCGTTGCTCTTTTCTTTGAGATAGTCTCACTCCACATAGCCCTGGCTGGCCTGGAACTCACTATGTAGACCAGGATTGCATGGAACTCACAGATTCTTGGCCTCCAAAATGCTGGGTTTAAAGGTATGCACCAACTCTTGCAGCAAAGACTAATTTCTAAATTCAGCTTGATTACTCTTCAATATCACCTACATTTTAAAATGAAGTACAAGTTAACAGCAGATAATATGAAAGAGAAGGAAATTGTCAGTTTCTGATGACATAAGAAGGACCCAGGATGCTTAGTTTTATTTATATATGTACATATGTATATACATATGTATATGTATATGTGTGTGTGTGTGTGTATTTGGCACTCTTCCTCTATAAAATGCAATATTCACACATGCCAGAATCTCAGACTCCCAGGATTTGAAGAAGCAAACACCACTTACTGAAGCTGCACTTTATTTTCATGAAGTCAACAATAAAATAATAGTATATTAACATTCACAAGTGTGCAAACAGGCAACGGACAGACATCTTTGCACAGCCACAACTACAGCCAAGTGTAAATAGCTGTTGTTCCTCCTTTGTTTGTAGACACATATGAAATGAAGCTAATAGGTTCACATTTCATACTGGAAATTACCTTGAAGTTTCCTGTTGTCTGAGATGATGATTTATGAATCAGTTAACATGATGGCACTGTGGTTAAGAGCGGGTACTGCTTTTCCAGAGGACCTGAGTTCAGGTCCCTGTACCATGCCAGATGGCTCAGAACTGTCTATAATCCCCAAATCTGATGTCCGGTCTCTGCAGGTACCTGCACTCAGGTGGCATATATTTATACACATATAAATAAGATAAGAGCAAATTAATTAAAAACTAATATCAACTAGACATGATCAGACACCTAGCTACCTATGGTAGTGAAAATTGTATCCACCTACAAGGCATATTTTGAGGACAAAATAGGGACAAGTTGATACTTACCTCCTGGTACAAAGTATAGTCTCAGTAAAGGCCAGGTGTTGCACCACTGCCATTGACCACAGTTTCAGTAACTTAGAGTGGTTACTGAGAGTTGGACAATACCAAACAACAAACAGAGAGTCAGAGCTTGAAGGCTTTCTGAACGCTCACTCAGAACTCTTTCCACTAAGCCACAACCATCACTTCTGTTTTGAGCAGTTTTTAAGACTGCATTTTACAAAATTGATGAATGTGGCCTATCCGCTCGGCTTCACCTCAACTGTGCAGTGAAGCCATGGGACCTTCGCGAAATGTGAGAGGAAATTACATCTGAATGGGGTCTTTAGGGCAGTTGGAGAAATTCCTCTTGTGCTCCATTAGTTTAATTATGACATAGTTCAACAGATTCTGAGAAATGTCCAACCTGGGAGCACTTGTCCTTAGAGGCATGTGGGCCGTGGCTGTTGGCTCTTAATCCCATTCCTCAGTCAGGTGTCAGACAGAGTAGAGGCTCAAGCATACAAGCTCGTTTTGTTTAGAATACCTCCAAAAGCCAGCCAAGTGGCAAATGTGGACATCTGTGCTAGACTGTGGCTGTCCTGTTCCTGTTTTTTCAGTCTAATCTGTCAAGATAACCATTTCCCCATTCTCTTAAACAAACACAGACTTCCTTGTTTAAACACTATAGCAGTTCCAACCGAACACCCAGCTTTTAATCATTCAGTGTTACATACACTCACAAGAGCCTGAGAAAAGAATGAAAACATCTTCAATATACACTGGCTGATTGTGCTACTTTGCGAATCCAGGGGAAAGAGAAATCTGGAATTCCAGATAAAAGGCATGGAGCAGCCCTGTGGGGAAGGAACTATCGGACTTTAAAATTACAAAGGAGTTAGAAACTAAATACACAATTGCAAGCTCAGTTCAACTATGAGAGAAAGAGGCAGAGAGACAGAATGATAGAGAGACAATGTTTTAGTTTCTTACTCAGTAACAGTGTTAAGTTTCACAAATCTAAGTCCCTATGTTCAGCGTGTTTTGCATAAACTTCTAGAGGCTACAGTGAGCTTGGACAGTTGGCTCTTCTTAGGAAAGCTATTTAAAACCCAAGTACTAGGTTGCTTGCTTGTCAGCTCCCTCCTGAAAGCCCTTTAGCAGAAAGCCATGTCACCATCCTGCACATTCTCTCTCACTAGTGATGTGTTCTGGGTCATTTCCTAATATCTGGCAGTAGAAATGGGTAGAGTTGGGGAGGGAGCCCTTCACAATGGACTAAGCAAGAACACAAATTGCTCTGACCTTCAGGCCCCACACCTTCAGCCTCCTCCTCTCAAGTTCACTGGTAAAATATCCAAACACACCCACAGG
This sequence comes from Mastomys coucha, assembly GCF_008632895.1. Lineage (NCBI taxonomy): Eukaryota > Metazoa > Chordata > Mammalia > Rodentia > Muridae > Mastomys > Mastomys coucha. The sequence goes on from NW_022196895.1 coordinate 50,585,780, forward strand.
TCTAAAGTTAAAGCCTACATAAAACCTGAAATGTTTACTATTTAGAGAAAACAAATGAAAGTCAAATAACTCAAACTCCTCATTGTCCATGTTTGACTTGGAGACCTAGCTTGTCGTGGGTCACATCCGGGATCTTGGACACACTCGATGACTCTGTAAGCCAATAATCCTTCCTGAGACTTATTTCCTTAACTCTGAGACAAGATTAAGTTTCTAAGGAAGTTCTTTCGAAGATGGAAGGACATTGTATACTGGTGAGTGCTTTATAAAATTAGCACTTACCAAACAGGCTATCATTAACACCTATCACAATTGGAGAATATTCTGACTGACATAAAATTTAGGTTAATAGAGTATATATATAGCATGAACTACCAGCTCCATGCAATTAGAAATTAATTTAATATTGCAATCCTAATCCTGTCTCAGAGATATGACTCCCTGAACGTCAGTCATATGTAAAAGTCCTTATGAAAAAAAAAAAGTAGCCAAAATGTCCATTTTCCCAGCCACCCCTGCCAACACAGCTGATCCACAGCTGGGTTCAAGTGGGACCCAGACCCTGAGCTCTGGCATCTGTTCACTTTGTTTGAGGGTATGAGCAAGTTCAATCTACCTGGCTGGAGAACAATCATAGGTTGGAACCAGTTGTCTCTATCAGATCTTCTCCTTGAAGAAAAAGTCAAAGTTGAATGTCAGAAAAAAATCAACAAAGAACTAAGTTTACATAATGGCAAAGTCACAGCACTGGGGACAGTACAGGCCCTTGCTGAGGGAGACATGGGAGTCTCTGGAGATTTGAATTTGAACAGACCAGAAACCAGGCATTCGCAGTAACTGTGACTAGTTCTAACCACACTTTATTGCCTTATGGCCAACATGTGACCACATGTCTTGACTGTAGTAGCCCAGATCAATATCCATTGCCTTGTGACATGAATTTTCAGTCTTGCTTGTCTCTTTGCTGGTCCTGAAGGCCCTTGAAGACCCCAAAGTCTATATCAAAGCTCACCCAAACACAGGCCTCTCATGACTTTTCTTTAAGATTTTATTTCTTCATTCTGATAGTTGCTACCAAAGAGTAAATGATGAAACTAATCAGGGTCTCTCAGGCTCAAACGATGTCCTTTAGTTAAATATTTATGAAAAAGCTACTGGAAATAAGATGGAATGCTAGATATGGAACCGGTAAAATTCAAAGTTTTCTTTCGCTCTTTCTCTTATTTGGTTGTTTTGTCTTACATTAATTGTTAATTTGGTGGGTCATTTGTTTCTTTTTTATCTTATCTGATGACTTTATTACCATTCTTTAGATACCTGTTTGTTTTCTAAGGAGAGGCAGAATGGGCGTAAGACCAAAGGAGACTTAAGGCAAGGAGGAACTGGGAAGGGGAGTGGGGAGGAACTGGGAGGAGGAACTGGGAGGACTGGGAGGAGGAAGTAGGAGGAGTAGAGAGAAGGGAGAATCATAATCAGAATATATTATAAGACAAAAAAACTATTTTAAATAAGAGGAAGCAATGGCTCCTACTCTTTGACCTAAATGTAAAACTATGAAATAGTGAATGGATTTGGACCTCTGTCTCCTCAACCATCAGAAGAGGAAAAGTCCAAGGTGTGTTAGGCATCTATTGTTTCCCCATCAACCAGTCAAGGTTGGCCCATAATGCTCTGTGTTCCACATACAGCTGAGCTGTGATGCTTCCTTTCAATTGTCAACTTGATAAAGCATGTCTAGCTGTGGTTGGCTTATGGGCAAGTCTATGGGAGGGAGGGGGTGATGGTAGATTTCCCTGATTGTCTCAATTGATGTGGGAAGAACCAGTCTAAAAACTGGGTAGACAGCACCATTGCCTTGTGCTTTGTAATTAGAGAAAGTTAGCTGGACACAAAGTATACCTCCAACTATTGGCTTGCTGTTCCTGGTACCTTGACCTAGCTGTCATAATGGACTACAACCTGGAATTGTAAGTTAAAATCAACCTTTTCTCTTCTAACATGTGATGATGATGATGATGATGATGATGACGACGATGACGATGACGATGACCATGACCATGACCATGACCATGACCATGACCATGACCACAACAACTCTGCCTCCTGAAAAAAGGATTTCCCTGCCAGTGAGATGAGTCAGTGGTTGAAGGTAATTGCCACCAAGCTGACTACTTGAGTTCCATTCCCAGGACTCATGTGGTGGAAGAAGAGAACCAGCTGACCTGCACATATGCACTGTGGCATGTATGTACATATGTGCACGTGCACACCCAAACAATCATGCATACTGGTGCACAGAATAAACCAATGTAACTTCTTTTTTAAATTACAGCTTGATTGGAGTTGATAGGTTCCTGAGTATTATCAGCTAGAGAGCATGAATGTTAAGAGGAGAGTAAAACATCAACCTCTTGGGTGTGTAGGCCTGTAAAACACCTTACAATACAAGGTGAGAATTTCACAAAGCAAAGCCCTAACAGGGAGGAAGAAAAAGACTGGCTAAGAACAGTGGGTGTTATTTAGAGAACAGCAAGTGTTATTGCTTGGCGGGTGTGCAGGCAGCTTGCAGAGAAAGATAAAGATGAAAAGGAAGTTTGGAGCCAGGAAAGGAAGGACTTGAAATGTCAGAATACAGAATTCAGTTGATTTAGTAGGTAATGGAGTCTGGTGAGGTTTTTGAGCAGGGAATGATATAATCAGTCGAGTTGGAGTCTGACACATGCTTCCACACTTGAGTAACTTTTCTATAAAAATGTGCCTTTATCAAAATATCTTTATGAATAAAATAATACACACTATAAAATATGAATAAGCAATGGAAGCAGAATAAAGACTAAGAGAGTAAATGGTGTAATATCTAAGCACGGTATGTCATCCATTTTGCCTTGGCAGAGAAAGGTGTCAATGTCCTCTCCAAATAATCACCTCAGGTTGCTTACTGCAGCTGATCTTAATCCCTTTAAAGAACATGGAACAAACTCTTGCTTTTTGTCCAGTTCTTCTGTAAGCTGCAACACAATGCTGAGTCAGTGAATATGACCTGCATTGAGAAGAGTCAGCCATCTCCCTTAATAATTCTTGTGTATGGATTGGCATGCCCTATTCTATAGTAAGCAAATTGACATGGGTAGTAAGAGATTTGGAGTGTTCATGCCCATTGGCTCAGCACATTGGTGTCTGAGTGTCTAGTCTCAGGCAGGACACGTTAAAAAACAAAACAAAACAAAACAAAACAACAAAAAAAAACAGAAGAGAAGCTCTAAAGATGGCTCAGAACACTGGGTACTAGTGTTCCATTCCCCACACTCGGATAGCAGCCCTCTGTAATTCCAGTTCCAGGAACTCACCTCTGGCCTTTAAAGGCACCAGATTCAAAAGTGGTGTACAGCTAGACATGCAAGTAAAACACTTAGGTACCTTTAAAAAAAATCAATTATTTAAAAACAAAGTAGGAGAAAGTAATGTGAATTAATGCAAGTCAAATATTATGTGCGGATAGACACCAACAACTAGCCAAGAAATTACAGAAGTATAACAAAATAGGGTTAGTTATGAAAAAAAGTTAAGATTCCCTCTCTCAGAGATACATTTAGCCATTCAGACATATATTCATATACTTATGAGAAAAGCTTCAAACTTTTTAAGCAGAAGAAGTTTTAAATATTGAACTGAATATTTCATGAATCTCTATACACCTAGTGTTAAAAAAAATGTGGACTGGCTAAGAAATAGCAATGGGTCTGTATGATGAATATGATCATTGTTTACAAATAATACAACGATGAGGTCATTAGAAGACACTCAAGGACAGTGGATTTAAAAAATAAAAACAATAATACCGATTGTGCTACAGTCATTTTATTAAATTCAATAAAGCTTTCCTCTATTTTATTTCCAAAACCAATTATATTGTATTGTTATTAAAGACTAAAAAGAAAATAAAAAAGGAAAGACAAGCCTATATAGTGACACAACATGAAAGAAAGAATCAAGTGGCCCCGAGATACTTCTTTCCAACAGACTCCACAGTGCTCAGAGCGTTGTGTGGGGGTCCCCAGGAGATCTTATACTGACAAAGCTACATAGCATCAAGTGAAACACAAATTTCCCAGCTTTTTGAATGGAAAGCAGGATGTACGCAGGGCATGTGGTCGAGCTGCCGAGTGTGACTTAGCCCCAGGTCTATTCTCCTAGGCTACATAGATTATGCAGGGCTTCCTTCTCCTCTTCCTCTTCCTCCTCCTCCTCCTCTTCCTCCTCCTCCTCCTCTTCCTCTTCCTCTTCCTCCTCCTCCTCCTCCTCTTCCTCTTCCTCTTCCTCCTCCTCCTC
>NW_022196895.1:50590383-50607715 GCF_008632895.1 Mastomys coucha
CCTCCTCCTCCTCCTCCTCCTCCTCTTCCTCTTCCTCCTCCTCCTCCTCCTTTTCCTGCTCATTCCTCCAAGAATGAGAAACAAGAAATAAGCAATCCAGCACTGGCAATAAAATCAGCTGCCAGTTGATGTCAGCCCCACTGATTTAGACACAACGCTATCTCATTCTCTTTTTAAGTAAGCCAATGAAAATAAAACGCTTTCCTTGCAATGAGGCCATTAGCTGAAATAATGATAAAGACCCTTAAACATCTTATCATTCGATAGCTGTTGGCTTAGATGGTTACAGCATTATCTCTAGATTTCTAAGAGTAATCTTTTCTAAAGGATTGCTAGTAATTCTACAGCATGTCCAGCAACTCAGAGAACAAGAAAATAAATCATCGCCATATACATCTAGCAATTAAATTATTAGCTGATGAGGATTTAAATTTTACTCAATAATTAATGTCCCGCTTAAATTAAAACAGTTTGGAAGCGAAGGTCTGACCAGAGACAGTGGGTACCACTAACTGAGAGATTCTGCTTTGGGAGCATTTATTATTTACATGAGATTTTTATAATTAATTTAAACTAGGCCTTTGGCAAAGCTTCTGTCGTTCGTATCATATAAGACAGAAACAAATATTCTTCCTGAACCTATTTGGTGTACAGCTTCTTCCGGCCATTGTTGGAAGGTCAGACCTGGATCTGTAGCCTGGAATTATTTTCCGAGTGTAGTGCAAACATCTTTAACGGGGCCTCTCCTGACTACCGTGAGAAAGATACAGGGAAAGCACATGACGTTCTTGGCAGGATTTCACACTTCAATCTAAGGATGAGGCAAAGGTTAAGAATGAGGAAAATTAGGAAGACAGGCATGTGCAGCTGAGAGAAAAGCTTCCTGCTCTGGAGAGGCTGAGTCTCTAGACAGCAGCCCGAGAAGGGCCGGTGAATGAGATCCTGTTGACTTCCTCTGCTTGCTCAGTAACGCTGGCTGCCTTCCCTACAGAAAGACAAGTCATCCGTGCACCAGAGTTTAGAGCCGGATTGTAAGATGTTTCCGTACTCCCGGTGACAACATACTGACACAGGTCCAAGGGACAGGCCCGAGAAGGCTTTTCCAGGCCTGCCCTCAAGAGTTCTGAGAGAATCTTGAGAGCTAGCTCACTGCATGCCAATGAAATCCAAGCCTCTGATTATGCAACAGACCACGACAGTCTGTCTACAGCCATGCGCTGAAGAAGTGAGATGGGATTCTGGAAGGGAAATTTGTCTCAGGAGGATATTGAGTTAGTTTGAGGCTTAATGATGAATATATAAAAAAAAAAAATGCAAGGGATTCTGGGTATCTTCAATGCCCGTATGTGTACATTCCAAAGTTTCTAGTAAAATCATTTTAGAGCTGAACTCTCAAGTCAGAAGAAAGGGTTTGTTTTGTATTATTTTGTTTTAACGTTAATCCATGGATTAGCACAATAGATTTCCTTTATAATTCTGGATAAATTATTTTTGTTCTCCCGTGGAGGTTCTTGTTAGTTATCAGTACCCAGGGCAAGTTGAACGACTCAAGATCACAATACCTTATACAAGAATGTAATTCCTGTGGCTAAGGTGGCATATTACACAATCGTTTACGGGCACACTGGCCTCTACTTGACTTCACACTTTGACAGTAAGTCAGATATTGCCACAGAAATTGGACATTAAAATCAGGTATGTAAAAATGTCTTCATTTAAGTTTTCTGGTACATAGGAAGTTTTAAAGTCTCTGCTGAAAATGAAAAGTTGAAAAGACTCTGTGGCTTTTTTTTTTCTTTTTCTTTTTAAACGGAAGCAGCCATGCAGCTAAGATACAAGTGGCTGGCAGAGTGGCTAGTACTGTTCCAACCACGCTCCCCTCCCCCTTCAATGGAAGGTTCCAGGAAATACAGCTACTGTTGAATAATCACCAAGAATCCAGACCTGTAGACCAGGTACTGTTTTCCCAGTCCTAGTTCTCAGCCACCACACAAAGATGGCTCATCCTGTCACTAACAGATTCCTTTCTAAATAGAATACCTGAGTGGCTTGGGTGGTACCACGGTTCTACTATATAATTACCAAGAATAAGTTACATTTGCTCCCAAAGTTGCTTATATATAAGATGCCTTTGTTATAGTGATTACATTACCTATGTAAAACAAACAGACAAAATTGACAGAAGAAAGCGAAATCGATTTTTTTTTTCCTTTGAAAGAAGTCACTTGTTAGTATCATGGATAGGTGTGGGTGAGAAATTTATAAGTGATTGCTAGAATAGCATATACATTTTTTTTCCTCAGATAGATTAGAAAAAGTTTGAGTGCTTGTTCCATTTTTTTAAAATGATTATATTTAACATTTTTATTTTGTGCGCATGTATATGTAGATGAGCGTCTGTACATCACTGCATGAGGTGAGAGGACAATCGGGAGGAATCCATTTTCTCCTTCCACAGCCTGGATTATGGGGACCAAATTCAGATCTTCAGTCTTGATAGCAAGAGCCTGGTCCTGTTGAGCCATGTTCTTTACCTGCTGAGCCATCTCGCCTCCCACACCCCAAGGCTATATAGAAGAAATCCAAACCAAAGAAAACATACACTTGAAACACTCAGGTAAAAGGGACCACCATGCAAAACCAAATCAATGAACCACAGGTGTGAGATTAATGTACATTTCTGTACTCTTAAGTTAGAAGAAAATATGTAGGATGTGTATGCCCCATTCATCGTTCCATGCTCTTCTTCTCATTTGCTTACCAGCTGCCCATCCTAGTGGATTTTTCTCATCCTTCTTAATTTTTCCCATGGCTCTCATCCTTGTACTTGGTACTGGGCTATATAACGCCTTTCACACACATCTCATACTCCTCCTGCAGCTGTTAACTCTATGGTTTCCTTTCTATTTTGTGTCATGAATACATTTTTTTTTTAATTTAGTCTATTTATATAAGACCTAGGAACCACAAATGAGAGGAAACATGTGACATTTGTCTTTCTGAGTGACTTAGTAGGCTTGATACGATTCTCTCCAGGTGTATCACTTCTCTTGCAAGTGAATCGCTGTCTTCTGCTTCATGGCTAAGACACAAACCACTGTGGCTCCACTGTGGCACGTCCCACTCTCCTTACTCATTCCTCTGTTGCTTGGTCCCATAGCTTAGCTACTGTGGATAGCGCTTCATATAAGTGTCTCTAGGATTCGTTCAGTCAGGAGGGCCTTTGGGTGAATAACCAGGAGTGGTTTAGCTGGGTCATTTGGTAGATCTATAATTAGGATTTTGTTGTTAGGATTTGGCTGTGTGTTTGGTTGGTTGAGTTTTGGTGGATTTATATGTGTGTGTGTGTATGTGTGTGTGTGTGTGAGAGAGAGAGAGGAGAGAGAGAGAGAGAGAGAGAGAGAGAGAGAGAGAGAGAGATTTTGTTGCTGTTGTCTTTATTTTTGTTTTTTTGGGGGGGTTGTTTGGTTTCATTTTTTGAGGCATTTCTGTGGTGTCTTCACTAGTTCTCATTGTCACCATTCGGGGTAAGCCTCCTTCCCTTTTGTCTCCTCTCACCAGCATTTTCTGTCATTTCTATCCTTACCCTGACTTAGCTTATCCATATTTTCCATACCATTTTAATTTGCATTTCTCTGATAGCTAGTGAGACTGACTATCTCCTCATATGCTCACTGGCCACTTGTGTTTCATTTGTGGAGGATTGTTCATTTCATTAGCCCACTTATGGTTTATATTGTTGGACTTCTTGTTTAGTATTCTAAGTTCTTTATATAGTCTAGATATTAATCCTCTAGCAGATATAGAGCCATAAAAGTTTTTTTTTTTACATTTTATAGGCTATCTCTTCTCATAACTAATTTTCTATGTCATGCAGGGCTTTTTAATTTCATAAGACTGTTTGTCTTTTTGTTGATATCATTTCCTGAGCAACTAGAGTCCCATTTAGAAAGTATGTGTGTATGTTTATAGCTTACATTATGTTCCCTCTGACAGCTTTAAATGTTCATGTCTTTCATGAAGAGCTTTGATCTGTTTGGAGTTGCCTTTTATACAGGAGGAGAGATAGAAATCCAGTCTTGTATTTCTGCATGTTGATAGCCAGGTTTTCCAGCACCATTTGTTGAAAGGGGTATCTTTCCTCTGATGTAGATTTTTTGATATCTTTGTGAAAAGTCAAGAGAGTAACACTTTGGCTTTATACATGTCTCCTTTTTTCATATTAGAATATTTCTCCCACAATGTATAGAGTGTCTTAGAATTATCACACATAATGCAGAAAGCCATTCAGTTAAAATAAGAAAGAATGTACAAGTGAACTGTGATTAAGACAGACAGGGAAGTGGGGTTGGAATGGAATCAGCTAGAAGAGTGTTTACTGATCCTGCATGAGGCTCCAAGTTTGATCCCCAGCACTACCATGTTAACTAGATGCAGTACTGCATGCATATAATCGTAGCACTGAAGAGTAGAAAATGTCAAATTCCTGAATGTTTAAGAAAAAGGAGTTAAGAACACTTCCAAGGATTAGAAGTAGGTGTGGAAGGTAGCAATTTGACACAGAAAATTCAGGAGACAAAAGGTGATGATTCCTATTTGTAATCCAGAGCATGGCAGAATAATTGCCGTGAGTTCAAGACCTGCCTTGACATACAACAGTGTACCTCAAAATAAAACAAGATATTTTGATAGAAAGGCTCTGATGTTGTTAAAATCAACAGCAAAACAAATGAACAAACAGAAATATAAATCTGGAACTTAGGAGAAAATTCAATGATAGAAATATAGATTGGGGAGTGTTGTGGTAAATTTTTAACCCAATTTACCCAATCAATGAGTTCACAACTCAATTAATTGGTATACAAGCTACTCGCCTAGATTGGGCAGATCTACCACTACACTACTCTATTCCCATCTATTAGATCCCATATGACTTGTGATTTCTCCAAGCCACATGCTTCAGCTCCATCTTTCTTCCACCTCCTCCCCCACCTTCTCCCCCAAACTTTTCAACTCCACCTTCCCTCCTGCTGCCCAATCATCGGCCTTAGCCTTTATTTGAAAAGTTAAGGTGGGGAGAAGGTTCACAAGGCACTGGTATACTTTCCAGGAGAGGAGAATTAGCATCAAATACAAGACCAGGGCTATCCACAATACGAGGGGCTTGACACATGACTCAGTAGTTAAGAGCACTGACTGATCTTCCAGAAGGCATGGGTTCAATTCCTAGCACCCACAGGGCAGCTCACAAATGTCTACAACTGAAGTTCTAGGGAACCCAACACTTTAACCTAGACTTATTTGGACACAAAAGACTAATGAATGTGAAATAGAAATAAATAAAATCATTAAAAAAAGAAGAAAGAAAGAAAGAAGGGGGAGGGAGAAAGGGAGAGAGGACAGGGCGTTGGAATACCATATATGATAGCAGTTAAAGTCCAGACACTTGAAGACACCTAAAGAAAACCAAGACAGAAATGACTTAAGGGAGAAAGCTGTGAGAGAGGGGAGGTTTAGGAAGAATCACTGAGGAAATAAAGAGAATTCAAAAAGCAGAGAGGAGAATTAAAATTCAACCTATTCTTAAAAAACAAGGGAGCAGAGATCTGGGGAAGTGACAGATGGGCAGGGATGTGGTCTTCAGGTAAATGTCATTTAATCTGTCAGTCACCAAGCTCTCAGAGGGGAGAGGAGAGAATACTTCAGAGTTTCAAAGGCTAAAAGGTTTCGCAGCAAGTAAGGAACAAAGGCAAGGACAATAAAAAAATTCGTTAACTTTGATAAACAGGAGGGAGATAGCACTACATCTTAGGAGCTAAACGATTAAACGACTAAGACTGTTGAGGATAATGCATGGGGGAGAACCATTTCAGATGGAGTTGTTAGTCGAGAGCAAAAAGAGTGGCTGGAAAGATGGCTGAGCAGTAAAGAGCACTCGCTGCTCATGTAGAGGACCTGGTCTCAGTTCTCAGCACACACAACTGTCTGTAACTACAGTGCCAGGGCAATGGATGCCTTCTCATGACGGCTGTGGGCATCAAATGTGCAAGTGGTACAGACCTACATGTAGACAAAACGCTTTGTTTGTGCAGATGATCTGTTTATTAGCGAAAGTGGAGTACTGAAACCATCTACTATTAACGGGTGGATGTTAATCTCTGTCTTTAACTCCGTTTCTTACAAAATTTAGTGTACAAGAGTTTGGTGCATCTACATTTGGGATAGAAATGTCTTCTCGGTTACCTGTTGATTTGATTAGAATGAATGTCCTTCTTCCTCTCTTCTGATTAGCTTTGGCTGAGTCTAGTTCATCAGATACCAAGATAAGAACATCTGCCTGCTTGCTGGTCACATTTGTATTTTTGTCTTTCCTCTGATTCTAAAGTGGTTCCTATCTTTAAAACTGTGCTTCTTGTAGACAACAGATGAATTCTGTTTATCTGTTCAACCAACCTTGTCTTTTGATTGGAAAATTAAGGCTATGAATATTTACAGTTGTTATTGAAAATGTGTACGGATTAGCCATTGTGTTGTCGACTTTGGGTAGTGGTGTTTGTTCTCTGTGGAACCTTTTGTTTTAGTAATAATGGCTTCATATTTCTTTGTAGACTCTCTTGGCCATTTTCATCCCTTTCTTTGGTCCCCAATACTGCTTCCTGTATTTTCTTTAGCTGTGCTGTCTTAGTTAGGGTTTTACTGCTGTGAACAGACATCACAATCAAGATAACTCTCATTAAGGATAACATTTAATTGGGACTGATTTACAGGTTCAGAGGTTCAGTTCATTATCATCCAGGCAGGAGCATGGCAACATCCAGGCAGGCATAGTGCTGGAGGAGCTGAGAGTTCTATGTCTTCATCTGAAGGCTGCCAGCAGAATACTGACTTCCAGACAACTAGAATGAGGGGGTCTTATACCCCACATCCTCAGTGACACACCTTCTCCAACAAGGCCACACCTTCTAATAGTGCCACTCCATGGACTGAGCATATATACAAGCCATCATATGTGGTTTATTGGTTTTAATTTTTAGGCAGTTTATATCGTGGAAAGTTTTTCTTTCTCTGCCTATGACAGGTAATTTTGCTGTATATATTAAACTAGGTTGGCCTTCATGGTATTTTAGAAGGTTGAATGCATTGCTCCAGGCTCCTTTGGCTTTCAAAGTTTACATTGAGAAGTCAGTTGTTATTACCTTTGTTATGAGTTCCCTTTGTATGGGATTGGATCTTTCTCTTGGAGCTTTTAATATTCTTTCTTTATTCTCTATACTTAGTGTTTTAACTATGATTTGCATGCTGTGGGGACTTTCTTTTCTGGTCTCTTTTTGTATCTGTGCTTCTTGTATCTGTGTGAGTATGTTATTTTTCAGTATGGAGAAATTTTCTTGTTGAAGATCTGGTGTATGCCATTCATCTGGGATCTATCTCCCTCATCTATCCTTACAATATGAAGGTTTGCCCTTTTTAAAATGTTATTTTTATTTCATGTTCTTTGGTGTTCGTTTGCACGTATGTCTGTGTAAGCATGTTGGATCTTCTGGGACTGGCGATACAGAAAGTTGTGAGCTGTTATGTGGGTGCTAGGAATTGAACCCTGGTCCTCTGGAAGAGTAGCCAGTGCTCTTAACTGTTAAGCCATCTCTCCAGCCCTGAAGGTTTGTGCTTTTCATGCTATCTCACATGAAATATGCTCATGTGCTATACGTTCCTTTCCTGTGCTTGAGGTTTTTTTTTTTTTTTTCATATTCTACTGTTTCTTCTAGATGCTATACTCGATTTGAGTCCTGGGAATGAATCTACTGCTTGGTTCATTCTATTCCCAAGGCTTTCCTTCTAGTTTTCTAGTTGGGCTGTTGGGTTTTTCAACTTAATTTTCATTTCTGTTTTAGTCTTCTCCAACTGTTAGGTGCTCTTTTCTATATTCCACTTTCAAATCCTGATTATCTTCATCTTTCCCATCAACCTTAAGTTTGTGTTTGTTGACAGCACTCTGGTAGAAGTTATTATGTTCTTTATCTAAGTTCACTGAGCTGTTCCTTTAAATTCCTTGAATTATTTGATAAAGATTGTGGCTCTCTGTTAAATTCTGTGACCTGGGGTTCAGCGATGAAATTCTTGTTGGCAAACATTTCTAAAGGGCTAGGAAGGAGGTAAGATTCAGCCTTGCTCTTTCATGTTGTTTGTATTTTTGGAACAAGATCTGGGCATGTGGACTCCTTTATTTTAGTTCTGTGTCTGATATGGACAAAGCACATTGGAGCAGAAGAGAGTACGTACGAGTATCTTAGTCACGGTTTCTATAACTGTGAAGAGACATCATAACCTTGGAACCTCACATAAAGGAAAACATTTAAGTAGGGCTGGCTTACAGTTTCAGAAGTTTAGTCCATTATTGTCATGGCAGGAAACATTTCCATATACAGGCAAAGGTAGTACTAGAGAAGGACCCAACAGTTCTCCATCTTGATCCACAGACAGCAGAAGGAGACTGTGAGCTACACTGGGTATAGCTTGAGAATATGAAACCTAAAATCCCATGCCCACAATGACACATTTCCTCTAACAAGACAACACATCCTAATAGTGCCGATACATGGGCCAAGCATTTAAGTGCGTGAGTTTTTTGGGAGTCCTTTCCTATTTAAACCTCCACAATGGTCTGATTGGGCCTAGAGGTTAAATATGCCTTAGGTGAAATGAAGTCAGTAGACACAGGGACTGAATTGTTATGTAGAATGTGCATCCTTGTCCAAACTTAGAGTTTGGTGGTTGGGGCCGCTATATAACAAATTCAAGGATAGCTTGGGATACATAATGTTATCTCAAAAGATCAAAACCACAAAACAAACAAGGAAAAACAAGACAAAACAAAATGAGCGCTCAGGTTTTCTATTACTATCACAAATGTGTGAAATCAATTGGATTCAAAGCAGAAGGGTTTATTCTGTTCCAGAGTTTCCGACCTTTCAGTCCACCATCGTTGACCCTCCATAACTCATGAGTCTTTGTGAGGCATCCCACATATAAACTATAGGCTCTGTGTTCCTTACAACAAGAATAAGGGGCAGGGAAGAGAACAAAGGTGACTAAGGTTCCATGTCTGCTAGCTTCCATCTTCACACTAACATCTTATTAAAAAAAAAAAAAAAAGGTCAAGTTGGTTTTTATTGAATAAACCTCATGAGTGTGGTATGATTAGTTCAAGTAAAGGTTGGAGATTCCACCAATATACAATATATAAGAGATGTATTTATCAAATGAGTAGGCCATAATTAGCTCATATGATGATGATATAAATACCCCATGCTACTCAAACACAGGAAGAAAATCTTTTGTTATTTTGCAATCTGAGTAAGCATTAAAGAACCATGTTACTGGTAGGCACAGGGAAAGGTTAAAGTCAAATTTTGGGGGGTTTTCTCTTAAAGTTTCGTTAGGTAGCGCAGTCATCTGAGTCTTATTTTTCATGGGATAAATGCGTTGTGGAGTAGCACGGGGGAGGGGGGGGCACATCAATTGAATGGTGGGTCTTATTTTGCCAAATAATTTGTTCCTCCAGTTTTTACATGAGCCCGAGTTCAACAATGCAAGTTTTCTATAGCTGTAGTAGGTGTTTCTTAATAAAGATTTGCCAGGCTACATGGGTGTTTGTAATTTGAAAAGTAAAGTCCTGTTTCAATAATAAGAATCTGCAGCAACCCCGCTACAGCACTCACCCTGAAGCACCTTCTGGCCCAGTCACAGCTGGTTAACAAGGTGCCAGGTTGACTCACTTGTGTTCTACGGAAAGCCTGCAGAGCCACAGCATTTGGAGATAAACATGGAAGGACTCGGGGCTTGCTGGTTCATTTCTGTTTGATGCTGAAACACGCACTGAGTTTGTTGGGAACATGGAAAGACCTAGACACCATTGCCAGTGCTCAGGAACAAAGCCCTCACTGATATTACAGGGTGATGGGACAGGAGCACTCTTTGAGTTTGAAGCAGCCTGGGGGGGCGGGGGTTCTCCCAAGACCTTGGTTTCCCAAGACATCTCTCCCATGAGGTGGTTCAAGTCCCTCGTAGGCTCATTTCCCCCTTGCCAATGAGGACACCGCGGTGAGTCACCTCCCGTTATGACTCACCTTTTAAGAGGAGGAAAGCCCCAGAGAAGAAATTACCATTCAAACGTTATAAATTAGTGGATGAAATTAGCCTGTCGGCTACAGAGATTTAGACTGAGAACAATTAAGGACAGAAAACAAGGGGAGCAAATAGCCTCCACTCGAGAGCCTTCCTGGGTGGCAGGCTCCCTAAGGTGGAGGATCCCTGAGTCATCAGAAGGGATAGAAGAGCTCACATAGGCTTCAACCACCAAGGGAGTTGGTGGCTTATAGATGGGGCCCATGCCTGAAGAAACAGTTAACAAGATCACGTGAGCTTACCTGACTACGACTAAAACTCTCATCTAATGACACCCCACCCCAATACTCCTCCCCAGGCAGTGGTTGGTTCTTCTTTGATCAGATTGAGAGTAGACTACCAGGTTAAACTCAATCACTTAGACGACTTCTACTATCCATTCTGGGATGCTGTAATATTATTTCTGTGAACACATAAGGCCAAGCTTATATCCAGCATTGTGAATAGCTAAGAATGAGAGTAAAAATTTTGGTTTTTTTTTTTTTTAATTAAATGGAATCATTCCAGCTCTATTTTATGTGTTTCTTGACCAGATACAAATTCAGAGAAATCAGAAGCTTGCAAATGTATTATTCTTTTATCAGATGAGGGGGCCTATCTGTCTCATTCACTGATGTTTAGGGGTTTTGTTTTGCTTTAAATTGAAAATACTTTGTAAAAAGGAGATGAAAGACGTGGTATGGGTATTGTGTTCTTCAAACATTATTTCCTTTTTAAATTCTCTTCGACAACAGTTGGTTTGATTATTCACTTCTTTTAGATGAGTTAATGGATGTCATTGAGTTTAACTAACTTGCCAATGACACAGAATTCAGAATCTAATGAGATGTTTTACATATATATGTATACATATATAGACTGCTACATATGTATATAGCTATATATATATATATATATACATATATGTACACACGCACACATATGTGTGAGTGTGTGTGTGTGTGTCCTGTGTTTAATGCTGAGAGTTAAATGTAACTTCTCAATGTAGCTATATAATTCAATATATCTGACCCAAGTGAGGCTCTAAGTACTTCTTATCAAATAAGGAAGTTTGGGGAACAGTTCTGTTCACAGGATAAGGTTCAATAGATTGAAATGTACTAAACCATTCTAGAATATTAAGTGCTAAGTAGTAAAATGAAGTTTTGTTTGATTTGTAAGTTGAAACAAAGACTCAAAGGCAACAATGGGATGAGGTTCTTTAAGTTGAATGCCATACTCTAATGTTACCACTATGGACAGCCATACATATCCAGCTAGGATGTTTGACATGGTAATGATCTGAAATAGAAAACTATTCCTGTTCCTATCACCATTGCAAACCTTTAGTACTCTGGTGTTTAACTTAAATGTTTACTAAGCTGATAAATAGATTCCATAGAAATATGTTATCAGACTTGCTAGCAATTATATGATCATTATTTTTTAATCTATTCTGTGGTACAGAACAAGCTAACAAAGTAGGTCATGGATTTCCTTGAGTAAGAATGGAAGAAAAAATAAGTAGGTTGTGATCCATATGATTTGAAAACAGCTTTAAGGGAAATTGAAAAAATTATAGATATTCAAGAACCAAGTTGACTATCTTATTTCTTCAGTTTTGGTTTGTTTGTTCATATCCAGTTTATGAGAGACACTACTTCATTTCAAAAAATATGAGGGAAGTATTACAAATATGGACTAAGCCCTCAGCTGCATATAGGTGTGACCTGGGGGCCAGCAGCTATTGGGTTGTTTGAGATGCCCATGCTTCTGAGCTAGAGGAAAACAGACCCTGGTCAGTGTCAAGGGAAGCTATGGTACAGGCTATGGTACACATTAGACCACAGGGATCTAGGACAAGGGGCCTCTGATGGAAGTAAGGAACTTCTGATGGAAGTAAGGGACCTCTGATGGTAGTAAGGGACCTCTGATGGTAGTAAGAGACCTCTGATGGTAGTAAGGGACCTCTGATGGTAGTAAGGGACCTCTGATGGTAGTAAGAGACCTCTGATGGTAGTAAGAGACCTCTGATGGTAGTAAGGGACCTCTGATAGTAGTAAGGAACTTCTGATGGTAGTAAGAGACCTCTGATGGTAGTAAGGGACCTCTGATGGTAGTAAGGAACTTCTGATGGTAGTGAGATGCACAAGACTTGCAGGTTTGTTTTGGAGTCCTTTAGAGGGTGGGGGTGGAGTGGGAGAGGGCATTATAATTTTTAACCACTAGAGAAAAGAAGATGGAAACACATTTAACCCTGAGTAGGGTCTGCAGGGTTTTCATTAGACTGTATAAAGTCAGGAGACCCCATGTGTGACTCTTATTATGAAAAAAACAAAGGGAGATTAATCATGAATTAAAGCCACAAATCAGTTCACAGATCAATCCATTCTTCAGGTACAGAATGCTGGAGGAGTCTAATGACAGCCATGGCTCCTTCTGACTCTCTTTAGCCATCCACGAATAGGCTTACATGCCCTCCTTTTAATGAGAGTGACATAAAGTGACAGAGCTCAGAGTCCAACCACTTCCTATAGACTTGGTAAATTTCTGATGCAAAAAGAAAGTAAACTTTGTCCACCAGATGTTGACACTTCTTGAGCATTAACCATCCTTTTCTGTAAAGATGGTTTCCAGGTGCATTCCAGAGTAGAGGGAATCATGCCAGGTGCTTCGAAATTCTGAACACACTTCAACATAACCGTTCTTGTCCTATAATCACTTTTGAGTTAGCATCTTGGGAAATCATTTTCCATGGTTACATATCTGATATTATAATAGATATCAATAGGGAAATGGGATTTGTTTTTGTGGAAATTCACTTTATAGCCGAATTTACTAGTATGCATTTCATAGTGAGAAATGAATTTATGGATGTTGATATCTATCATCTCCACGTGCTCCTACCTCTCTGGGGCTTCCTTCCTGCAGCATTTGACAGGAGAAAATTGACTGACAGGAGAACATAGCTGATTTAGCAAATATACCAGGCTATATATGGGAAAGCACACTGCAGTGTCCTATACAGTGTATCATGTCATCTTCTGCCCACTGCATATGTAAAATGTAGACTGAACTAAAGAAGGAAATAGTTTCCTCATGTGCTATTCTCACCTTTATGTTAAGAATACCAATACAAAGTGTTAGCACGGTCATTTGCTTTTCCTGGGATCTCAAAGTTAGGAATGTACCTGGAATACTAAGAATTTGTTCATGCCTGCTACCTCCACCTCCTGTTTTATTTCCTTTACCCATGAACCCATACTGCCAGGCTTGTTCCACCGGGTAATGTACCGGCCATCCTTCTCTCTCTTGTCTATGTGCAGTCCTGTCCTCCTTTCTGCCTGTTGATTTTCAGTATTGCCTTCTTCACCCACCCGAATGAACAAAGGCAGATTCATGAGTTCCAGGTCGGGAGAGTCAGGCTTGCTTTGCACAAGTTATCCCTAGAGTCTGTGACTGGAAATAAAGTTCTCCCCAAGCTTACATACAGGTTAGAGTGACCGTTTAAGCCAAACTAGAGACTTTAAACCACACACTTTGTGTGTGTGTGTGTGTGTGTGTGTGTGTGTGTGTGTGTGTGTGTGAATAGGAATGAGTCAGTCTAGACACCTAGAGGGCCTCTCTAAGTTCCACTGCCACCACTATCACTTAAGAGTCACGAAGGAGACCTGGAGCACAGAGTCTTTCCAAGCTTTCAGATTATTCACTTTCTTAACTAATCAATAATTGTTATAATTAAAATTGATAGCTGCAAATAACATGACAGAAGGGTGCTGCCAGAATGCTGATTGTGTCTTTGGCTTGGCAAGATAGGCAGCAGAGTGGAACACTTATTTTCCAATTTGCTTTTAGCTGTGTGCAAATTGCTTTAGCTGTATCCAGCTGATTTAGACCTTGCCTGGAGGTGCGCTAGATTAATTGGGAGCCACACATTCATTGCTTACAGAATGGACTCTGTAATTGGCAAAATTTGTTAGTGCCAGTTATAAAATAACTATATAGTTCTGCTTTTAGCTGTCCTTTCATTACTCTTTCCATAAGAGAGGCCACGGGAGGCAATTAGAAGGACTCTGAGGATGAAGATGGGCTTTTCCACAAGGACTCAGAGGAACATGTCCACTGTCCATATTTTATCCAAGCAGTGGTGTGAATGTGGTATTGATTTTTTTTTCAAAAGTTGAAAAAGTACTTGAGTACCTATAGGAATTTTTCTGTCTTTGCTATGACTGAGAGTTACATACGAGAATCCACTTTGTTAGAACGGTGAGTAGGTTTTTCAAAATGATTCTTTGCTCTCTCTCAGCCTCATTGGGTTGTATAGAACAAGTACTCTTTCTTACTTACTGCAAGTGGAAGCAAGATGAATAATCCCAGGGCTGCAGCTGGGTGCCCTGCAGTGTGTACTCTTTCTTCTACTCTCTTCCTTGGGTCAGAGGATTCCACAGGACTGCCTGTACAGCCTACTGAGGACATCAGGGGAAACTAAATGAGTGGTAAGTTATTTTTGTCAGGAAAGCTCTTCTCAACCCAAGAGCAGAAACAGAAGGTCAAGAATAAAACATAATGACAGATGAGGCAAATAAAGAATATCTTTTTTTTTTCTTATAAGGGTCTTAAAAAATGTTTCATAGGTAGGTGTGATGGCTCACCCTGGGAATCCCTGCTTCTGGGAAACTGAAACAGAAGGCTTACCTCTAGGCCAGTCTAGTCTGTGGATTGAGAATTTGTCTCAAAAACAAACTAATAAACAAACAAAAACAAAAAAAGACAATAAAAGCCACAACACCAAACAAACAAACAAGTAAAGCAAAAAAGCAAGTATCCCATAAAAGAGCCTTAAATATGCAAAGTAATAAATTACATCTGTAGGATCCTTTTGGATCTATTAGGTCTGTCCAACTAACTCTCTGAGGAGGCAAGAGCTCTCTCCCAATGTTCTAGCAAATTCCAGACCCACACTGAGTTACATGTATACTCCTGAAACAGTCACTGAGGTCAGGAGTGAAGAATGTGCTTGTTAGGCGCATCTGACCTCCATGCCGGTCCTAGAACACAAATAGAATGAATCCCTTCCCTACAGGACCTGCACTAGGCTTGAATGATGAAAGGGACACCTTCATAGAAATACTAGGATAGGCACTGAGTGGAGAAATGGGTGTTAGGCAGAGGCAACAGCAAATGACTGCCACACTAAAGCCATGTAGTAAACTATTGGTAAAGCTTTTTTATCTTTTATATCCAGTTAAACCTAAAGATTGCTTCTTCTAGAAAATTGCCTATAGTAATCACAGCATGGAAGAAACTGCCCAGTACCTCAGAAGGCTCCACACAGCCCTAGAGCTCAGCCACCAACATGGAGATTAGAAAGTCTTTCTAAGGTGAAAGATCGTTCTGTGGGTCTGGGGAGATGACTCAGACTCGGTAGGCTGAGTTAGTACTGAATAGGGATTGAGTGCAAAGAAGAAGACAAGAGTTCAGATCTCAGGTACTGAGAGAGGAAGGGGTCTAGAGAGGTAGATCCCAAAGGTCCCCTGACCGGGCAGCCTGGCTGAAACGGCAACCCAGGTTCAATGAGAGATCCTGCCTCAAAATAGGAGATGGAGAAATAGAGGATGACACCTGAAGTTGACCTGTGGGGCATACACGCAGACACACACACGCAACACACACACACACAGACACACAGAGACATACACACAAAGATACACACACAGACATACACACAGACACACACACAGAAATGCAAACACACACATAGACATAACAGAGGTACACAAACAGATACACACACAGACACATACAAACAGACACACACAGACACAGACACACACACAGATACACACACAGACACACACACACACAGACACACACATAACTTGAGCTTTAGTAAGTATATTTTAATATGAGCTTTAGCATAAGGCTAAAGAGAAAGAGAGGCAGGCAGAGTAAGACAACGAGAGCACAGGCGTGTGCTTCTTACAGAAGCATTATCTCTCCAATTAATTCTGAGGATGGAAAATTCTTCTGGTATAGTTCTCTGTCACCACTGAGCACTATAAGCACAAACTGTGCCAATCACTATTTTGTCCACATCATAGATGGTCCAGAACCAAATTCTCTAGCAGAGGACTAAACAGAGGTCACAGGAGCGTTGCCCATTCTTTATCTGGCACAAGAAAATGAGTATTCTGAGCCTCAACTTTGTGCAGAGTGTAATTTAAGCACCCCGATTGAAGATACAGCCGACACCAAATTTGCTTTGATCTTCCAGCTTTATATAGGAATAGATGTGATCACCAAGGAGGAAAATTGATGCATAATAAAGCAACTTCTTTTATGGTTAGGATCAGAGAAGATGCTTAGACATTAAAGTGACTGCTCAAGAAAAGACTATTTCAGAACATTTACCTTGGAAATGTTCATTTGAATGGATTCAAATTAAATTTTTTCTCATGATTTGAAAAAAGTTAACTGCATAAAAAGATAAAAATACTTTGATAACGCAGCTGGTGAGATACCTGTGGGTAAGGGTGCTTGCCACCAACCCTGGTTACCTGCATTTAAGTCCCAGAACCCATGAGGTAGAAGGGGACAACTGATACCTGAAAGTAGTCCTCTAACTTCTACATGGAACATTTTGGGGTATCTGTGTGAGTAAGCACATAGTCAGACACACAGACACATGCACACACAGACACACACACATATACACACACCATACACATACACACACACCACACACATATACACACACCACGTACCACACACACACATATACAGACACACACATATTCACACCACATATCACACACACACACAGACATAGAGACATACGACATACCACATATAGACACACGCATCACACAATATACACGTTCACACACACACACTCATACCATACACCAGACACATACACACCACACTATACACACATACCACTCACCCCATAAAATTAATAAACACATGCTAAAACTCACTTTTATAAGAGATAGAGAAATGAAGTAAAAAAAAAAAAAAAGAAAAGGAGGAAGGGAGAGAGAGACAAGGCAGAACCCTGACTATTAATAAAAGACAAGATTAAGCCGGGTGATGGTGGCACACACCTTTAATCTCAGCACTTGGGAGACAGAGGCAGGCAGATTTCTGAGTTCGAGGCCAGCCTGGT
>NW_022196895.1:50607753-50608894 GCF_008632895.1 Mastomys coucha
CTACAGAGTGAGTTCCAGGACAGCCAGGGCTACACAGAGAAACCCTGTCTCAAAAAAACCAAAACCAACCAACCAAACAAACAAACAAAAAGCAACAACAACAAAACAAAGCAAAAGACAAGATTAAAGTCATGAATTTGCATACAACTTCTCATACATACATAGAGAAATGTTTTGCTGTGGACCATGTATTTTCAAGAAGAGACTCAAAAAGGGGAGCAGGGAAACTTTTTTCTATTCCCATCTAGCTATATATGACTGGTGCAGTGAAAGCAAGCTGGGTCATCGGAAGGAAGATAAGGTATGTGACAAAGGATTTATGGAACAAACAAGAGGACAGTGTGGTCTAAAAATAATGATTGTCTTTTTCTTAGAAGCTTTACCAACCTGACAGAACTATTTAAAAAAATCGTAAAATTTATATATTTAGAATTGCTAAGTACCCAGGAAGATGTCTCAGAACGGACCCAAATCGGTGCTATTCCCGTATCTGGGGAAAATATGCCTGCCTTCCACCACAGAAGCAGTTTTCAGGAAACTGGTAACTGGTGAAAACATTGCAGCAAATTGGAGGCCTGACTGTGTGGCTCCAGCCACGTATGCAGCGGCCGGGGATCTCTCTCTCAATGACCAAGCTGCGTAAGGAGGCCCGGCGAGCCCATTAGTCAAGTTCCTGGCAGGTGTCCAAAGACGTTGCCACATCTGATTACATACTGTACGGGAGATGAAGGCAACCTGAGCAGTCTGGACAGAAAAGCCAGTCAAGTTAAAAACTGCAGAGCTAAAACCGAAGTCCTTGTGAGCTGTGAACCCCAGGATCAGCTCCTTGAAGGTTCCCGAGAAGGTGATGGCTCCAACTTTCACCGGGTGGACCAGCAGCGCCTGAGGTGCTTCAAGGGGTCCCGGGCGAAGACACAGCAGTTGGTCCTGTGGGCCACCTTTAAGTTACTTGAAAATGCATCCAAGGCGGCAACGGAAGGGCCTGCGAGCGACTTACTAAGCCTAGGATTTTTGCTCACCTCCTTGTTGTTCCCAGCCTCAAGTGGTGATGATTCTTAGTCCTAAGCCCCACCTGTCTCTTCAGTTGAATTACTGTTTATCTTAAAAATGATTGTAGGTGGAAATTAGTTGTGTGTGCAGG
>NW_022196895.1:50609809-50640250 GCF_008632895.1 Mastomys coucha
GGTTGCTGGGAACTGAACTCAGGACCTCTAGAAGAGGAGTCAGTGCTCTTAACTACTAAACCATCTCTCCAGCCCCAGAAACTAATATTTTATTCTTCCCTTTTTCCTCTAGTTTGCTCACCTTATTTACATTTGTGATACATCAGCTCTAAAAAATTAATCGTCTTCAGAAACGACATTTACTTGTAGTCTTTCTGTGATCAGTCTAGGAATGTTTAGTTACATATACTGTAACACAATCATCATGAATTGGCTTTAGTATAAAAAAAAAAAAGAAGTTTAAAGAAAGGCCGAGTTGTTTTTGCTTGCTATTGCTCTGATCAACACCAAGAGACTGGCTTGAGGAGAAGGGGGTTTATCTCATTTTAGAACTTAGAGTCTATGAAGAAAATTTAGGGTAAGAACTCAAGGTAGGAGCCCTGGAGTGAAAAACAGAAGCAGAACCACAAAATAGTACTGTTTGCTGTCTGGTCCAGAAGGGTTATTCAGCCTGCTTTATCTTTCGCTTAAGGGCCACCTACCCAGGGCTGTCCCTGTCTCAGCGGGATGAGTCTCCCCACATCTGTCATTAATCAAGACAACACCCAAGACACATGCCAACAGGTTAATCTGTTAGATGGAAGAACATCTGTTAGATGATCCTCAACTGAGGCTCCCTCTTCCCAAGTGACTTATTTGTGTCAAGTGGACAAAATCTAGCCAGCCCAGAATAAGTACCTCAAGTGATCAATAACCAACACATTCGTGAGGTAAATAAGCTATGACTGCATATTCAAGGGCTGGTGGAGTGTAGTTCTGTCATACGGGTCTGGATTAGCATATAAGACAGTGGAGCATTCTGGGTTATGTTCTCCCCGCGCACACACACTGAGATGTATCTGGTTGTCAGGGAAAATTAAATCAGAACCACCTACACTGAAACATACTTTAATAAGTTTATGGAGGTTAAAGAATAATCTGTATTGTAAGACAAAATGAAGCCATTTAAATTTTTGGGTTTTGATTTTACATTTTTTAAATGATTGTGTATGTATATATGTATACATACACAATCATTTAAAGACATATATATATCTGTGTTCAGGCACATTAAAGAAGTCACTGGATCACATTACAGATGGTTGTTAGCCACCATGTGGTTGCTGGCAATTAAACTCAGGACCTCTGGAAGAGCAGTCAGTGCTCTTAACCACTGAGCCATCTCTTCACAGGCCCCTAAAATAAGATTGTTTTTAAAGTATGGAAGATGTTTTTTTTAATCATTTCTTAAAATGTAAATTAAGTAAAACTCAAGGGCTATGAGAAAGCATGAGGGCTGTATTTGACTTTTGATTTATTCTGCTTGGTTTGGATTTGTGAAACAAAGTCTCACTCTGTAGTTCTGACTAGCCTTGAGCTCACTATGTAGAGCAGGCTAGACTGAAATGCACTGGGAGCCTCCTGAGTGCTGACACTGAAAGCTCGTGTGCCTCTAAACCTGGGATTAGAACCAGCACCCATGGAAAAATCTAGGTATGACAGGCACGCCATTCGACACCTAGGCAGTTCTTTGTTAGTTTGAGTCCTGTCCCCTACTCTACATAATAAGTTTCAAGACAGCCAGGGCTACTTAGACTGTCTCAGCAAAATCAAACAGAAAAGCTAGGTGTGAGTACAGGCACTTGTGATCCCAGCTTTAGCAGAGCCAAGGGAGGCAGTGACAGGAGAGTCATTGGAGCTTGCTGGCCACCCGCCTACCAGTTACAGGTTCAGTGGGAGAGCCTGTCCTATGGCAATTAAGGCAACGATGGATGGAAGGCGACACGGGATGGATGGCTTCTTCCCTCCTAAGTGGGCCCATAAAGATGGACATATTCAAGACAGACAGACAGATGACAGACAGACCCAGTCTATATTACATCATTTATAATAAAATTAAACAAAAAGCTTAATCAGAAGGTAGAAAGTAGAAGAATATGAGAGCGTGTTCTTTACAGCGATGAAGCGAATGGGTCATAAAAGTGTAATGGACATTGTAAAGGGTGACAAGGAAAAGATGACATTAAACTTGGAGGAAGGAACATACACAGGGAAGGAAGCTTGTAGAAAGTAATTTATCACTGATAATAGCACAGGCAGAGAGACTGGCAGCCTTTCTGAAGTGACCTTTGTCTGAGGTAGACTTTGTTTGAGGTAATTATCTCTGTTTTCGTTTTTTGCAGCCCTGGGTCTTGAACTAGGGGCTCGTACATGCAAAGCGCTTACTGTACTGCTGAACCAAAGTCCCCCTTGAAGTAGTATATCTTCAACACGTGTAAAAGAATCATGGAAAGTGTCTAAGTAAACATACAAGATATTTACGCAAAGTAGGAGGAGGCTTTGCAACTCTTAGAGGAATTATGTTGATGAAAACATGTAAACATAGGTACACACACCTGACAAAATAATAGAACAGAAATAAACTGGTTTTCAGAGCCGTAAACAAAAAAATGGACTAAATTTGATTCAAAGAAATTGGTGTTTAGAGTGGGTTTCTAAGAAGTATCTCTCTAGCCTACATAAAAGCAACATTCAGTCAAAGATGGACAAAGATAAATCAGGCCAAGATAACATATCAAAAAATACTACCTAGCTTTCATTGTTATAGAAGGATGGATGAGTGTCTGAGATAGAAAACAAAACAAAACAAAACAAAACAAAAAAAGAAAAACAAAAAAAACCTATGCATTGTTTTTCTGCAAGAGCTAGCTTAAGAGTGCTTCCAGGTCCTGTTATAGTCAGTTACTGTAGGCTTGGAGGGGCAAAGCAGAAAGATGGAAGAAAGCTTGGGTACCACTGTGGACACTGCCAAACTCTGTCCTCCATGTCTTGGTAAACACCGGAGTCCTGCGTGTTTACTGCCTCTAAGAGCTCCTGAGTGTTTCACATCATAGCCTGTGGTGCTGATGTGGACGTTGGGTCCTAGTCCCCGATGTAAGTGACACTCTCTCTCTCCATCATGTCAAAATGAAATAAGACATATATTAAAAGATCTTAATATAGATGTCTTCATAGTGCCCTGTTTTTAACTGTTGAGTATGAAATACCATAAGAAGGTACTTACTCTGTTATTAATGAAGACATTTATTCCACCATGTCTCCTACTGTACTTGATTACTTTTGATTTGTGTCATCTCCTCATGAAGCTTGTAAAATAATGCATGCACATCATGTTATCCCCAAAATAAAATATCATCCCACTAATGGGAAGGAACAAAGTTTGTACAATGTATTTGAAAGTTACGTAGTTGTGAAAAGTTCTAGAAGTGGTAAGCACTCTCCCTCCACTGACAACATCCTAAATTAATTGAGTGAAGATGAATTAGGCAGACAGAGGTTTCAAGCGGAAGACGATGAAGCTACAACATGCCTTACATTATTGGTGGGGAAAAGATTCAGCTTCTTTTCTTTTGTTTTTTTGTAAGATTTTTATTTATTTATTATACGCAAGTACACTGTAGCTGTCTTCAGACACTCCAGAAGAGGGCATCAGATCTCATTACGGGTGGTTGTGAGCCACTATGTGGTTGCTGGGATTTGAACTCAGGACCTTTGGAAGGAAGAGCAGTCAGTGCTCTTAACCACTGAGCCATCTCTGCAGCCCAAGTCAGTTTGTTTTAAAAGTGATTTATGTCCACCAAATTAAGAGAACCAAACAGTTCACAATTACATTCATTAACAATAAAACTTTCTTCCTTCTCCGGCATTTTCCACCAATTTTTTACTCATCATAAGAAGTTATCGTGAATAATTTGAGACATTTACCTTCTAGATTTTTCTATCAAATACAAATATACTGTACAAACACAGATGTTCATGTATAAATTCAAATATGTGCCACTTTGACAAACTTATAAGTATATATTTATCTATTTAGAGAAATGAGATTTTATTTTTGTACCCTATACACAGAACCCAACAGACTTCCTAAAAAATATATTTTGACTGTTTTGTCATGTGAGTTTATGGAAGCTGCTTTCATTTTTTCCGATATAGAATATTTTAGCTGCACATGGCCAGGCAACACTGATGAAAATTTGAATAGCTTTTCATTGTTTGCAATGAATATTTCTTTTTTTTAAGATTTATTTTATTTATTTTATGTGTATGAGTACACTGTAGGTGTACAGATGCCATGAACCACCATGTGACTGCTGGGAATTGAACTCAGGACCTCGTTCAGGCCCTGCTCGCTCTGGTGTAATACACTGTAGCTCTCTTCAGATGCACCAGAAGAGGGCGTTAGATCACATCACGGATGGTTGCGAGCCACCATGTGGTTGCTAGGATCCAAACTCAGGACCTTCGGAAGAGCAGTCAATGCTCTTACCCGCTGAGCCATCTTGCCAGCCCCAAAATGAATATTTCTTTATGCAGTGAGAATGGTTGTCCTAATAAGAAATTACTATGCACAGTTATTTATTTTCTAAAGATCTTATTTTTAATTATGTGTATTTATGTTTGTCTGTATATTAGTATGCATATGGGAGTATGTGTGCTCAAAGGAGCCAGAAGAGGGCACTAGAGTCCAGGAAGCTGAAGTTACAGGGGTTGAGAGGCACCTGATGTGGGTGCTGGGAACTAACTTGATCTTCTGCAAGAGCAGTACAATGCTCTTAACAGATGAACCATCTTTCTAGGAACTGCACTTATATTTTTTGACACAATACAAAATCTGTCCCTAAAATATTTCTCACTAACAATGTAAGAAACTTGATCTACATGGTCTCCAACATAGCCTTTGTCATAATGCTGTGTGAGAAATAACCTGTTGTCCTTTATGTCTATTCTCTGACTGTCATCATTCATATTTTCATCTGTTAATGTAGTTTCTTTTGTGTTTGCTAATTTTCATACCTTTAGACTGTTTTATTGTTTTTTTGTTTGTTTTTCCATTTTTTTTGTTTTGTTTTTTTGTTTGTTTGAGACAGTCCCTCTATGTAGCCTTGGCTGGCCTAGAACTTGCTATGTAGTCCAGATTGGTCTGGAACTCACAGTGTTCCATCTACCCCTACATCCAGAGAGCAGTGATTAAGACCATGGGCCACCACTCTCAGCTAGTTTAAAACTTTTTTTTTTCCTAAGATTTATTTATTTATAGAGGTCCTTAGACATACCAGAAGAGGGCATCGGATCCCATTACAGATGGTTGTGAGCTACCATGTGGTTGCAGGAATTGAACTCAAGACCTCTGGAAGAGCAGTCACTGCTCTTAACTGCTGAGCCATATCTCCAACCCCCTAGTTTAAAACTTTAAACAAGTAACTTGGGTACAAAATTTGGTCCTTAAAGTGAAGAAACACTTTACAAATATTTTCTTCAGTTTGTTTGTTTGTTTGGTATTTGACTTTATTTATGGCATTATTTCCCAAATGCAATTTAAATGTCTTTTTAAAATGTGATTAAATTATCTATTTTTTAATGGCTTCTGAATCTTATGCTTTGCGCAGAAGTACCACTCCAATGGGAAATACATACAAACACATCCATGTTTGCTTCTATTACTTTGGAATTTCTTTAAAAGCTTGGTCCATCTGGAATTAATTTTGTTGTAGAAAATTAAATGGGATTCTAGACTAGTTTACTTTGATATAGCTCCCCAGTGTGTGAAGATATACTTAAAGGAATAACATTCCATATTTGTTGGTCTGGTTTTGTTTTGAATGATTACAAAAACATTTTATGGAGTGTGTTTGTGTGTGTTAAAGTGTGTATGCCATGTCATAATTGTGGAGGTCAAAGGACAACTCGGAGGAATGCATTCATACTCCTTTCAGCATTGGTTCTCAGGGATCAAACTCTGCAAGCTCCTAACCCACAGAGCCATCTTGGTGGTCCCCAAAAACATTTTGAAATAACTTTTTCATAACCCATCAAACAAGCTTTCATAGCTGTCCTGCTTCAATAATGATCTTGCAATATTTCTCCAAAGTAGAAAATACTTCAGCATTCTATCCTAGCTCACTGGAAAGTTAGGAATGGGACAGTTAAAAATATTTGTTTGCGTATCATTCAAAATCTACTCAAAGCAGTCCAAAGACACCTACACACAAGAACTAGGCTGAGGCACCTCATAGGGATAGGTCAAGTTATTTGCAAAGACGGTTTAGTTAATAAGAGCAACATTGTCTCTTGATCTTAAAGGTATTAATTTATCTCTTACATTTCCAACTCCCACATTAAAATTCCCAAGCTGGTTGTCTCTGTCAGTCTCTGAGATTGATGAATGTCCTTGTCCACCCAGTGCCTAGCCCTGTTGTTGCTGTTGTTGTCATCTTACCAGCATGGCAAAATCACAATGACTGGCTGGTAGGCAGACAGGTAAAATTAGTATCCATTAACCACACCCCTCTCCCCAGGCCAAGCTACAGTCTATTCATCTTCCAGTTGACGCCACTCTACAAAACCTCAGCTTCTGTCCTGGGTCCTGCTTCCTGCCTTTCCTAAGCTCACACGTCCACGCAGACAGCAGATGTAAGAGTCAGAGCAAATATGAAGTCCCTTTAAGAAATTCAGAGATCCTACCCGCATCTCGATGCCACTCTTGGACATCAGACAATGGATGTTTCTGAACAGAGAATATTGAATTCTTCTATGAAAGATAGCAAAATAAATGAGATTGATGGATGTACATTTAAATATGTTAAGCATAGATAATTAGATTCTTCACCTGGGAAATATGTCAGAGGAAGAAAGTAAGTAGATCAGAGGTGTATGAACCTAGATAGAAAGGAATGGGGGTGGGGGGAAGCCCACGTTAACACTAAATATTCATGATATACTAAATATACATGAAATGCATGAAAGACTGAATATTCATTACATCCTAAATATACATGAGGGCATAAAATACTCAGTAGCTATAAGGTCTTATTTAACCACTCACTGGTGGCAGCTGTGCATACACCCACTACTTCCTACCCTGAAGATGTAAATAAACCCAACCTGCTCATCAGACCAACACTACAGCCCTTGACCAGGCAGTTCAGTAGAGCAAGAGGGTGCTGACTGAAGGCTCTTGAGCTTTCCTGACCCTCCACTCTGGTCCTGGTGACTACATTGTCAGTAAGAATGACTATGCCACACAAAGGTGCACTATGTGTTACCCTTGTGTAGGATAGAACTTGGGAAGTGTGGTAATCCACTCCATTTCTCTGCACTATGTGCTGGCCAAAATCACTTCTGTAAACTGTGTAACCCTTGCATTTGATCTATGAGCTCTCTGACTATAAGATCACTTTCCAGGCTGTGTGCTTGAAAAGCACTAGCAAGTCAGCTCTGTGTCATATAGCAGCTTGTCCATCTCTGTCTTCTACCTGGAGCCCAGTCACACTGTTTTCTTTGAAACACTTCAAGCACATTCTTCCCTTGGGCTCTCTGTACTTACCCTTTGCTCCACTGGAGCGGTTTTCTCCCAATATCTACAGGATTTTCTCCTCATCTCCTCCCAGTATCTCCTCCATAAAGTTACACGATGCTGTGAAGGTTATTTCTGTGTTATTTTTATGTACATATGTGTGTGTGCACTGTGTGAATTTATGAATACCACATGCACACAGAACCACACAGGCTAGAAGAAAGCATTGTCCCCTGGCAGTAGAGTTACAAACAGATGTGAGCTGCTATGTTCACGGCCGGGAAGTAAATTTATGTCCTCTGCAAAAGCAACGGTGCTTTTATATGATGAACCATCTCTCCAGCCCCTAACTTTCATCACTTTCTAACAATTCTCTGACAGTCCATTGCCAGGTAGGTACCTTAAAATTCAGTTTTGACACTTCTCTGATGCTAAGAGAAGAAGCAAATGCTTTGCCAAGAGGTAAAGTATTCAGTTCTGTAAGACTGTTGCACTTTCAAAGACTGACCAGAAATCAGGTCATCAGACTACTAGTATATCTACCCTGACACCTGCCAATCTGAGGTTTTCATGGCCATTCACTCTTACGCTTGCCTCTGGCTTAATAATTTGCTAAAATGACTCACAGAATTCAAGGAAGTGATACTTATAACTATGCTTTTATCATAAATGATACACCCTGAGAGTATAGGAAGAGATAGATACACAGGCAGCAAGGAGATTGAGGAGAGAGGTCAAAACCTGCAGGCCAATGGTACTGAACCAACCTTGAAGTTCCTTGAATTTTGTCATTGAAGTTTGTATTGGAATCTCATTCTTTAGGCATAACTGAATAACTCATCAGCCACTGGTAAGTCAACTCAATATCCAGTCTTCTCTTTAAATTACTATTCCACTGATCATGTTTCTCTGTTGACCAGTCTCCAGTCTGAGGCTCAACTCTTTAGCATGAGTCTGAGTACGGTTGGCAGCTGTTCATTGCAAATGAGAAATTGAGACTGAGAGACAGATATTCTCAAAGCAGGGGTGAGTGTGGATCATGACGTGATGTTCCCATCTTCGCTCATCTGACTACATTTATAGAACGAGCGCCCAATGTAGAAAGAAAAGTGTGCTAGGCCCTAGAGATAAGAACAGTAAAGTTATTCAGTCCACATCTTTTCTGAGTATCATCCAAAAGAGAAGAGGAAACCATAAAATCTCTCTAACAAATATAGACTGTCAGATCATAGGAAATGCCAGACCATTAAAGTAGGGCAAAGAAGACTGGGATTGTGAAATGAGAACAGGGAAATTTCTAGTTTGGATCTGTAATTTAAAAAAAAAAAAAAAAAACCTACATAGTTGGATTTTCTTTTTCCCCTACACCACTCCCTTTCCAACCACAGGGCTGCTAAAACCCTTGGAATGTCCTAAATCATAGGTATGCTGACTGTCCTTAGTTAGATAATGCTGCCAACATTTCCATGTCTGCTCAGCCACATTTGGTTATCCCAATGACAGGAACCCATTATACCTGGCACGGGAATTTGGAGTGTAAGCAGAAAGCTGGGCCTCTCAGATGATAGTGCAGAGTGAACCAGAGCGAGCTCCAGAGCTACCCCAAGGCTCTTCCAATTACAGAAGCAGGGAAGTTGAAAGCCTGCAGTAGAGGCTGCAGGAGGAACGGCGTCCCGAGAGCAACAGAAGGGTGTGATGCTGTGATATTCTGAGATTTAAGGTTTTTGAGATCCATGCCTGGTCTGCCAGTTCCCTTCCTGTCGTCCTGTATTATGAGATACTTTTGGAGCCTTTCAGTAATTCTGATTTGGAAGCAAGCTAGCTTGAATGCACTTCTGCTTCCGGCCACCAAAGGACTTAGACTGCAGTGTTATAGTACTGATCCAAAGAAGCCCAAGCTAGGAGCCAACCTAGCAGCCTGATACCTCTTCTCACCCATCACTGTATCCCTCCGAGCAAGCAGGTTCATCCCATCCACTGGACTCTCAGACTCATCAGAGCCTGGTACAGGCCCTACTTCCTTTGAACTTCAACACACTTCCTACTCCTGATCACTTGAGAACTCCTTTGCCCTTGAAATAAATCTCTTTTGTTTATGTTATGACAGCTTTATTACTTACACCTACAAGGGCTTGACTAAGGTTTGGTGGCACTGCTGAGACAAAAACACACTAGGAGCCTTGCCAAGCATACAGAAGGAGCAACAGAGCCCATACAACTGTTCCCATTGAGTGTGATGAGATTAGATACTTTGCCTTCCAGGAGAATGCCGCATCAATATTTACTACCAATTCGTCTGTGGCCAGCCATGCATGACACAAAGCAATTTCTTCTAGTAGACCTTGGAATGTAACTACACATTTTCCAGAACACCCCACTCACCAGAGTCATGGGATCTTCCATAGCTCCACAGGTTACATAGTTCTACAATGGGAAACCATCTTGAATTCTGGATGAGGTGTGGCTGTATGGCATTCACTTTTGAGTCTAACCTCATTCAGAAGGGAACAGGAATCTCAGACTCCACCAAGGTATAAGAATTAATAGCCATGTTTGCTACTTCCTAGTGATCAGTAACAAATGAGCTCACAACAAGATCAAGTCAGAGGCCTGGTGATATCCTATTTCAGCATGATGAGAAGACAAGACAGTCTGTCACAAAGCTGTGTCAAAACCAATCTTTTACTTATTCTCTCCTCTCCTCTCTCTCTCTTTCTCCTTCTCTCTGTCTCTGTCTCTCTCTTTCTCTCTCTCTCTCTCTCTCTCTGTGTGTGTGTGTGTGTGTGTGTGTGTGTCTTTGGTAGCCCATACTGTCCTTTAACTCAATTTGTATCTGAGGATGACTTTGAACTTTTGATCCTCTGACAATCTACCTCTTTAGGACTATTGTTACAGGCAAGTGTGACCACACTCAGTTTATACGGTGTTAGGAACTAAGACTAAACCTAGGACCCTTATGCTTGCTAGTCAAATCCTCTACTAACTGCTCTGTATCTCTTGATCCTTATTTGATATGTGTGTGTCTTATCATTGAAGGGATTGCACAGGTGTGAGACCATCAGATGTACAGGCAGCTGGGGGGTTTGGGAGATCCAGAGTTAAGTTTCCACTAGAGTTCCAAAGTGGGAATTTGTCTCCACAGTAGGTCTTCAGATTTGACTTTGCTTGACTCTTCAGAAATATCCAGATTCTCCCAGAGGAGAAGGCTACCCATTGCTTATTCCAAATGTCAGGAGGATGATGTCTAGACTTTATATCTCCAGGAACCCATGGAGCTTAGGAACTTGTTCTAGGTACACTGTCTCATGGTATCAGCCATTTCCAAACTTCCATTGTAAGGGTTAGGTCTTTGTTAACTTGACACAAGTTAGAGTAATTTAAGAAGGGGGAATGTCAATTAAGAAGTGCCTCCATCCGATTGGCCTGTAGAAAAGCCTGTGGATCATTTCCTTCAATCTGATTGGTGGGAGAGGGTGCAGCCTACTGTGTGGGCAGTGCCATCTCTGGTCCATGGTCCTAGGGTGTATAAGTGAGCAAACCGAGCAAGTCAAGTGTACAAAGTCAATGAGCAGTGCTCCTCCATGGCCTCTGCTTCAGTTCCCGATGTTTCCAGGTTCTTACCTTGAGTTCTTGCCCTGGCTTCCCTCAATGGACTGTGGTATATGAGCCAAATAAACCCTTTCTTCCCTTAAAATTACTTTTGATCTTGGTCTTTATCATGGCACAAGAAAGCAAGCTAGGACATGCCTCTTATCATTTTTTCCACCCAAAGATTCTGAGTATAAAATGTGGTAGGTGGAGCCTTAGCCCATCACTCCAGGTTGGAGGGCAACCCCCTACCCCCCAGCAGTGACCATTTAGTACAAGGGTTAGTCCATTGTATAGGAAATCTGGACAAGACTAGAGGAGGTCAGGGAACTGTGACTACTCCTTAGTGTTCTTCTCCACTTGAGAGGCTCCAGTCTGCTCTCTAGGAGTGGGCACAGTGTAGTGGCAGAAAGGACAGGCTCCATTTGCAACTAGATGTCCCTAGGACTTCCTGCTCCCAAGTCTTCCATTGGTAGCACACTGCTTTCTAAGATCTAGGCAAGGATCTTTCTTGACTGAAAGCCTTCAGTAGCTCTAAGCCCATGACTAAATCTAAAGCGTCCTCTGTCAAGGAATCTTCCTTGTTCCTGATACAGTGCAATTTTCTCCCTGAGAATGACTAATCCATCCATGCTCTTCTTATTTTGGGTTTATAGGGCCCCAACACATGCCCTGCTTAATAACCATCCAACTAATCCTTCTTGTCTTTTTTTTTTTTGTTTGTTTGTTTATAAGTTCCTTTTTAGTGTCTGGTGTAAAGACTGCTTGATTTGTGTGGAAGGGATATCCCTCTTCTTTCCTATAAACTGTGAGTTCTGAGGTATCACTATAGGCAGGAGGTAGGGCTGCATGTAAAATGGTGTGGGGGGTGTGTGTGTGTGTGTGTGAATGTTAGAGAGTTGTAGTAGGGATTAACATCTCTGTTCTCACAAATAAAGTCCTAATTCACTTTGACATGAAATATGAAGAAAACCAGATGTGACAGGTTTGTGCATTACCCCTTTACTTTTATTTGGCAGCTCAGTTCTTGCATGTGAAGGAAAATCAACTCAAACTCTCTGTAAGTCCCACTTGAGTGCTCTCAACTGCTCCATCCCCTACAGACTCATATCTTAGACCAGAATTCCTTGGGTCTTCAAACAAGTTGTAGGTAAAGCAACAAAACATACTCTCTTCTCTCATCCTAACGTAACCTTAGTTATGGGCCATAGTCCATCTATCCCATAAGCATCCAGGGCACAGTCACCTCCTACTTAGCCTGAGGAGGGTGACTTGGCAACCATATTCTCATCGGTGATGGTTTAAGGATGGATATGTGACTCATTTGATTCAAGCAGTGATCAGGAAAGGTTTTTTCTTCCTTCCTAAGAGACAGGCAGGAAGACAGGCAGGAAGTGTTTTCCCTGGATGTGGACGCCTCTGGATCTGTGCTTCAGAACTGCCTTAAGCATAGAATAAGCAGAGTATTTCGGACGAGTAGAGCCAGCTGCATGAAGAGCCTGTTGGAGCTCACCAAGCTTCCAACTTTATACTTGGGAAGAAAAGTCCATGTAGGAGAGGACAGGCTGAGGAACAGCATTGGTTATAGGCAGCAGAAAGCATCCAGCTGTCCAGCCAGCCACCTTGCTAGACCCAAGCTCAATCTCTGTATGACAGTCATGCTGAAAGCCATTCCTGTTATACTGATGACTCCACTCATCTTCCCTGCGGAGAGTTGCCGGTGAAAGGATCTCCTTTTGTTCCTGACCTACTGTCTTTAGGGATTGAATAGGGACAGGATGAAACCCTGTCCCTTGAAACCATTATCAGGAAGAGTTTGTTTAATTGGTATATTGTTGCCTCCAAGGTTTTCACTTGACTCAAAGACTTTTCATTGACCAGGAATGGGGCTAGAGGAACCACTCAAGTTTTTAAAGGGATGGTCAAACAAGAGGACCAAAATTTATCTATCTGGGACCCACAGAAATGCTGGGTGGATATGGTGATCTGCCTACAAGTCCAGCCTTGGGAGTTAGAGACGTTTCCAGAGCAAACTGGTCAGTCACTTCATCTGTGTGCTCTGAGGTTGATTGCAAGAGCCTACCTGAGAGAATAAGTGGAATATTGGTGGAAGATTCTGGATTTCAATATTAGGCTGCCTCAGATCCATGTGCACACATGTGCACATAAACTATCACACACATGTAGGCCCACACATGTGCAGACATGAATATGCCATGTCTAGAGGAAGAAAGAGAAGAAAAAGGAAAAGGAGAGGGAGAGAGGAGTGGGAATGGAGGAAAGTCTCTTTTTTTTTTTTTTGACGTTTTTGTCATAATAAAGTATAAAAGCTATTCCAACTCAAGGTTAGGAAATTCCAGTTTAAACATTTACATTGTACAAATCAACGTTTCAAATTGCTTACTTCCCCCGGTGCATACAGCATATACCGGAGGAGGATCTAGTTACAGGAAATAAGTTTAAAGTTATGGTTTCAACATCCTCCTCTTCTAACTTACAAGTCCTCTGGGACTGGAAGAATGACATCGTTTGGAAATAATTAAGTACAAAGTTGAGATCCTTTGTCGGGATGTAGTGATGACCAGTGTTGGACCCTATGACAGTTGACTAGACTCTAACCCTTCAGCTTTCCCTCTTGGCCTCAGAGCCCTACACCTAACTTTGGTATTCTAGGCTTTTAGTGATCAGATGCACATCACAGAGTGCATTGCCTGCCACCTCATGCCATGCCAGACCACATCATGAAAGTGAGGGCAAACACAGATCTTCCAGTAACCATTGCTGCAATGCCCTGAGCACACCCCTGTCCCTGGGTTCCTGGGGAATCCTGGGCCTGAGTGTGGAGCTTAACAGGGATTGAAGCTTGGCTCTGACATAGGCTCTGCCTCATTAGAAACTGGAGAAACAGGCTGAGTTTTCTTCATCTGACTCCCTGAAAGAAAATGATTAGCAACAGAATGATCTGTCCCTGATTCGCTAGGGAGTTTATGATGTGTTTTCCGAAGCAGTAGAGCGTAGATGTTATGAACTCTGTCCATTACATAGCAAGGGCTTTGGGTGTTTCCTAAAGTTTAATCCCCAACGGAATAGGCTGAGAGGTGGACCTTAAAAGTGGGTTGTGCCCCAGAGATGGGTTAATGTCCACGGGAGTGGGTTTCTTTAGGAATGGATTTATGATATAAGAATTAATCTTGTTCTTTTCTTCTCTTTCTCCACCATGTAAAAACTCAGCAAGAAGGTCCTCCCAAGATACACTTCCATTGTGAAGGACTTCAAACATTCAATAAATATAGGCCAAACAAACTTTAGAAACTACCTTAAATTATGGCATTATATCAACAACATAAAACAGACTAAGACACCAAAGTGTACACTGTCTGGAAATCTCTCAAAGCTTACTTTTATGGATGAAATGAATTTTTTCATGGGAAGAAGTTCAAGTTAAATTCTAGTAATTCACTTAAGAATTACCTATTTTCTCAATTTATTAACCTTCATGCTAGGAGATACTATACTGGAAAGTCAATACAAAATAATATTTTAAATTGATGGACTCTAAAGCGAATTTAGCCTCGGGCATGGTTTTTAGATTATATTGATTTTTTTAACCTGTAACAACAGTACTGATCTTTATGTAAAAGTTTAGAACAGTCTCCCCTATCCAGTATTTTTTGCTTGTTTGTTTGGGTTTTTGTTTTGTTTTGTTTTATTTATTTATATTCCAAATGTTGCCCCTCTTCCAGGTCCCCTGTCCAAGAGTTCTTCACCCTATTCCACCACTGCCTCTAAGAGGGTGCTCTCCCACACACCCACCCACCCCCCTCACCCACCTACTCCTACCTCACCATCCTCCCCTGCATCCCCTTTCCCTGGGTCATCAAGTCTCTACAGGATTAGGTATAGCCTCTTGCATTGAGGCCAGATAAGGCAGTTCTCTGTTACCTATGTGCCAGGGCCAAGGACCAGCCCCTGTATGCTCTTTGGTTGGTTGCTTAGTCTCTGAGAGCTCCCAGAAGTCTGGTTTAGTGTGATACTGTTGGTCTTCCTATGGGGTAGCCATCCCCTTCAGCTCCTTCTCTTCCCCTAACTCTTCCATAGGGGTCCCTGACCTCAGTCCAATGGTTGGCTGTAAGTATCTGCATCTGTCTCAGTCAACTTCAGATAGGGCCTCTTAGAGGACAGCCATGCTAAGCTCCTGTTTGCATGCACAACATGGCATCAATAATAGTGTCAGGGTTTGGCGCCCATGGATGGATCCCAAGTTGGGCTGGTCACTGGATGGCCTTTCCTTCAATCTCTGTTCTATTTTTGTCCCTTCATTTCTTTTAGGTAGGAACAATTCTGGGTCAAAATTTTTGAAGGTAGATTGGTGACCCCCATGCTTCAAATGGGGGGCCATGTCTATCTACTTACTGCAGGTGGTCACTCCAGTTTCTATCTCCCCTCTGTTGGGCATTTCAGCTAAGGTAGCTTCCACTGAGTCCCAGGAAGCCTCTCACATCCCAGGTCTCTGGTACTTTCTAAAGGTTCTTCCATCCCCCACCCCCACAACTTAATATTCCCGGGCGGGGCCCTTCCCCTTCATTGTGCCATGGTTGTTTTGCATCTCCTCGCCCCAGACACGGGGGTTTCTCTTTGTAGCCCTGGCCATCCTTTAACTCAGAAATCAGCTTGCCTGAGTGCTGGTTTTAAAAGTGCACGCCTTTACTCCTAAAGAAAACTCAGGAATCTACTGTGCAGCAGGGGCTGGGCAGGGATGCTAAATCCCCTGTTCCAGTTGATAGCTCGTGGGGTAGGTTGCTTCTGCCCGGTCCCCCGTAGTGTTGAACATCCCAGAGCACACAGGCCAGTCTCCCAACGCACTGCCCGCTCCCAAAAGTCAGCAGAGTCGAGGCTGACAACCATCCCAGGCTTTACATAGGGTTTGTTTACAGAACTAAAAGAGAATTCATGGCTGAGGCCTGGTTAATGGTCAGCTCGCAGGGCTTCACTTTGTTTTCTCTCCGGTAAGTTAACAGAGAGAGAAAACAGCATTTATGACTCAGAGAGGCTGTGGGAAGAGGGAAGAAAATGACTGTGGTTAGTGACACAAACAATCATAAATGGCTTTGCCTGTCTTGTTTCTTTTTCAGAGTCAGAGAGAGACTGGACTGACCAGTAATTATCATTAAACGGGCTGTTTCATCCCGGTGTCAATCAGAGCTATTCATTCGGGTCATTCAGAGAGCCTTGGGGCTGCAACCGCGTTAAGTCAGGGTCAGAGCCAGTGTGAATGGAAAAGGCCAACCTTTTCACTCTGCATGTGTTAATGACCTGGGCTGAACATCAATGGCAAGTTTCCATGAAAAAGCCA
Source organism: Mastomys coucha (assembly GCF_008632895.1). NCBI lineage: Eukaryota > Metazoa > Chordata > Mammalia > Rodentia > Muridae > Mastomys > Mastomys coucha. The sequence goes on from NW_022196895.1 coordinate 50,626,126, forward strand.
TCTGAGAATCTAACCTAGAAATAAATGGCTCTATATAGAGCTGATGGTCGTGTTTTTAATATTCAGCATTCAATGGGACTGCAGCTTGTAAACAGCTCTCCATCCCCATTTCTTCATGAAGTTAATTTGCACTCTGCTGGCACTGCAGGCTTTTTGCATATGTTCAGGACAAGCTGATATGTGCAGGCCTGGAATGAATAATGTTTAGCAAAATCAATAAACCCTATTATTAGTCACTAAGGGGACTGATTTTATGTCTATAAAAGTAAAACAATTAGAAGCATATTAATGGCAGATTCATCATAGTAATATAATGGAGCCAAGTATGCTTGTCTTTGGGGAATCTTTAATTTACCATTCGGTGTTGAACATAGACTCAGCCAGAGAAATGGTATACACAATGTCAATGAGCTCTGGCCTTCGGCAATTCATGACCTGGGTATAGACAGCAATCACGACCGTAAGGAGGACAAAGAAAATTTCATTTTGTGATCACTGCAAACCAGCCACAAATAAATAAAAGCCTAGGGCGGAGGAAGGCTACTCCAGTGGCATCTCTCCATATTTATCAGCATTCTCATTCACTGCAAAAGTAGAGTTAAGTATAGTCTAATGTGCCTGTCTATAATCCATGTATTTAGCCACCTGAGTAGGAGTGGTCACAAGCCTGATATGCAGTAAGTACACACTCAGGATTTGACAACTGAAAGAGAAGACTGGCTTCCTGTATATTACTTGTAAAATATGCCTAATTGTAAGTTGGAAAGTCTTCAGGAATCCCTAATTTTGCTCAGCCCTCAACAGGAGCATGCTGCTGGAGCCTGCATTCTGGGCCAGTGTTTTGGCAGTTACAGGGTTGGTCAGGAACCAGAGTCTCAGGAAACCCACCAACAGACAGACTAGAAAGCACTGTTTGAACAGAGGAAACACAAGTGCTCTTAACTGTAGAAGACGGCACCAAGTCTTTAAGGAATGAAAAAAAAATGCCCAGCTTGAAAACAGGACAAAAACTGCCAGTGAAAAATCAAAGGAGAAACATTCTGAAAATGAAGTGAAGTGTCTGCCCTGATCTTGGACTAGACCTGGGAGCAAGGGGTTTTGCCCAAGCAGAGGGAGCTCTGCTCTACCAGGCCAAAAGTCTGGGAAGCAGTAGGACAAGATAAACAAAGACACCCAAGCAAGTCCTGGCCACACCAGCACTTCTTAGTGAGCTGGTAGAACTGCCATTGGTGATTGGAGGGAAACTAGAGATTGGGGGCTGGTGAGATGGCTCAGTGGGGAAGAGCACTGACTGCTCTTCCGAAGGTCCTGAGTTCAAATCCTAGCAACCATATGGTGGCTCACAACTACCTGTAATGAGATCTGACGCCCTCTTTCTGGTGTGTCTGAAGATAGCTACAGTGTACTTATGTATAATAATAAATCTTTAAAAAAAAAAAAAAGGAAAAGGAAACTAAGAGATTGGAATGAGATTGTGAAGACAAGCAAACTCAAGGGCTGTGGCATGTGGCTCAGTGACAAAGTGTTGGCCAGGCAGGAGTGTGAGCCTCAGCACCAGAAAACGACAACAACAACAACAAATCAAAAACCAAAAAAAAAAAAAAAAAAAAAAAAAAAAAAAAAAAAAAAAAAAAAAAAAAAAACCCTAACCAATCCAAAGCAAATCCCCAGTGGCTGAATCCTGCACCAGCTTTTCCATCTCACTGTGGTGCTTTTCCCCCCTTCTCAGCAATTTAGTGACATCATCACGGGTAGCCTCATAAACTCCCGGGCATCCTCAACATGTCCTTGTTCATCCTATCAGATAACCTACTATGTGCATGAGCTTTATTGTATGTTTGCACCATTTACTAGGCGACACAAGCCCCATGAGAATGGAAATTGCTGTCTGTTTTGCTCATTCCAATACATCCCAGTTTAGGATAGTGTGGGGGGCTCAAAAGGCAGAAAGAAGAGCTGAGAAAAGGTGAAATTTGACATGAAATATCTATATATGCCAGTGACAAGTAGCTGATTTTTTAATCCTTTTGTTTTGCTTTGTTTTGTTTGTTTTATTTTTCAAGAAAGGGTTGAAGCCTCTGTATAATTGGGACTGTTCTGAACTCAAATATGTAGACTAGGCTGGGCTTGAACTCACAGAGATCCAACTACCTCTACCTCCCCAGTGCTGAGATTAAAGGTGTGTACCACCATGTCTTCCCTAGCTGACTTTTTTATATGTTCTGTCTACTGTCCACATGCCACAAGACTTACATGTTTTGGTCAGGCATGGTGATACACAGTTTTAATATGAACATTTGGGAGGAGTCAGAGGCAAGAAGATCTCTGTGAGATCCAGCACAGCCAGGACGATGTAGAGAGACCCAGTTTTAAGAAATAAACCCAAACACACACACACACACACACACACACACACACACACACTCGCATGCACACTATTACATGTTTATCATTCTATCGGGGTGCTATGTGTAGTTCTGCTCATTTTCATAGAATTGAACATGGCGTTCGGTTGTTATATCATTGTATCATGTATGAAAAGTTAGTATCTGTATATTGTTGTGTTACATGTTCACAGTATGAAGAATTTCTCCTCTGAAAGTTAGACTCACTCCCAGCCAGCGAGAAGTAACATCAGACACACAAGAAACCATTATTTAAAAAAAAAAAAACAAAACCTTTTTAATTCTGATTGCCAAATTATTTAAGGCAGGTATAAAAAGGAAAGCATTCAATATACATTTTACATAAAATAAACTAGATTACAGCATAAAACAAGTAACCAGGCAATGGCGTTAAAATCCTTCTCTTCTAAAACTGGATAATTGTAAACATTAAAGAAAAAAAAAAAAAGGACCAAAGGGCTATTCAAGTAAGAGAGCGATCGCAGATGTCTCTGGTATGCAGGCTAGTGGGTTATCTGCCATTCAAGATTATCAAAAAATGACACCTCATTATTCACAGATGCTTATCATTTCCCCATCTTAATTTTACATTATATATACAACACAGTTTTGTGGTTCTGGCAACCCCATGCCTTCCAAAAAGTATTTATTTCCACAATAAACAAGTACAAAGAGTGACCACGGGGACATTTTTACACTGATGCATCTTTAAGAGGAGCCACCAATTAGACATCTAAATTGTACCAAGTGTCAACATCACAGTTGGCCTTTCTGAGGGGTTTTGTGGGAGAGAGATGAAGGATATGCAGGGTTCAGGCACACTGATACAGAACATTATTTATTTACAATTTAAAAGGAGAAGAATGTAAGCAGCCTGTTGTGGCTAACACTTTCAACATGACAAATACATTTTTTTTCTTTTTTAATTTCCTTTACTGAGTGGTTTGCAACTTGGCAGCAGACCCTGTGTGTGCGAGCCTGGTTACTGTTACAAAAAAGTAAAGAATATATATATATATATATATATATATGTATATATATATATGTATATATACAGATATGTATACGTATATATATACATATATATAAACAGAAGTTTAATTACAGCAACATTTGTTACTCTGTGATAAAATCTGTAATTTACAAAATGAAATGACTGGTTTTTGCCTGCCATTAAGGCATTTCAAATTAACACCATGGAACTGATGTCTATATAAAGCGCTTCCCCATGTGATCCAGTCACATGACACCGGACACTTCCGATTCTGTTATTCTCTGCAAAAGAAGAACACACCTTAGCAACCAGTTCTGCCAATAATGGACAGGAACTACGTAAAAACAGTGAGCCTGAGAGTTTTCCTTTATAGGCAGGTCTCTTTCCTTCCTGGAATTCCCCCGGAAATGAAGAAACACAAAGTAGTGAGCTACATTTTCAGGGAGCGTTAATTTTATATTGATAAAATATAAAATTTTGTTGTTGTTATTGTTGTTGTTGTTTTAATTTATTTTTCTTCTCAGGACAGCTTGCAGGATAACTTAGAACACAAGAGAAACAAATGTTCCCTTTAGCATTATGGAAACGCATTTCTCCATGTACAATGTTAATTTTAAGTATAATAAAATGAAAAGCTTTGTGTCCTGATATTTTTTGTTATAGAGCTGAGAATAGAATCTAGGATCTTAGGCATTCTGGTCAAATGCTAAACTACTGAACTACCCCACGAATATGTTAATAAAGTTGTAGGGTGGGCCTTTTCTTAACTTAAGGACAATTACCCTTACCTTAGACTTAAAAAAAAATAAACAAATCATTTCTTTATAGATGTACATCACATTTATAGAATGGGACTCATGGAATCAAAGCCCTGTGTGAAACCCTGTCCTAGCATGCTCATTCCTTATAGTGAAATCAAACTCAGGTGCCAAGTTTTTCGTCTGCAAAGCCTATATTCTCTTCCTTGTTACCATTAGCCCATCTCTGCCAGAAAATAATTCCAGGTGTTGGGAATATTTACCTTCTCTGTGCAGGAAACATTCCAGAAGCAGATGCCTGGGCAGCCACCTGCTGAGAGGCAACTAGGGCAGCAGAGGTCAAGCCTAACGGGAGGAAAACACAGGGTCTTCATGACATTGGAGAAGAGTGGACACAGGCCCAGTGGGAAAGGGCACAGAACCAGTAGCCATGATTTGTCCGTTCCCAAACACACACATGAAATGTTTCATGCAGCAAAGACAGATTAACAAACCCCTCAGGGTAGCCAATATCTACTCCACTATTGAGTTCTTGGTGGCTTTCTTAATAGCTACTCAAAGGATAACAGCCTTCTATCATACTGGCTCTGCATGGTGCTAAGTGGTTTGCATGTATTTCTGAACAGGAAGCTCAAAAACATAGAGTAGGTACCACCCAGCTAGCAACAGGAAGCAGAAGTCACAGTGAATTAGAGAAGCAACATGCTGTTTGGTTTAGAAAACTTTGATAATGACTTTTATCACTGTAACATTTTCTCCAGTGACATAAATAAATAAATACATAAATAAATAAACAAACCAACCAACCAACCAGCCAACCAACCAACCAATCCACCAACCTTCCCTTTAAGTCTCCATGGACTTAGAACAATGGTCTCACTCTGACAGGCTTATAAGGGAGCAGAGACCTGAACAGCCGCACATAAAGAAGTATTTGAATCCCATAGAAAATTGTTCTGGGAAATAGCCATGGGAGCGCATGCCAGTAATTCCGGAGGTACAGTTCAAGGTCAACCTTAGATATTTTTTTTCTGGAGACCATTTGGAAGCATTTTCCAACATTATCTTACTCAGTACATTGGTCAATGCTATGGCTGAATTGCCCCAGATCCTGCTAAAATCCCATGTTGGGATCCAAATTCTCAATTTGGACTTGGGAGCTTATGCAGAAGTAATTAAAGCAAAATGAGTTCCTGAAGGCCATGTACTGATTGATCTGACAGGCTTAATGTTCTCGTAGGAATGGATTCCAGCACTCTCACATGAGCTATGAACAAAGATGGGAAGCCCCCTGCCCCGATGCCGTTAAGAAAACCCTCACCAGAAATGGCTCGGTAGAACCTGCCCCAGGCTCTTCAGCTACAACTTTCAAAACAGTGGCAAAATAAAGACATCTACCTACCCCTTCTGAGGTAATAGAAATGGGCCAGGAAAGATGTGATTGCCTTGTGTATTATGAACAAGCTCTCTCCTCACCTTTAGTGAGACACTCCTCACCTGAGTGTTACATCAGGGAAAGGAGGAGAAACAGGTTTTAGCTGGGTTATGAAATGTTAGATCTGCCCATGCTGGTTACTCGCATGGGGAGAAGGCAATTTAAGAGAAGTAGAGGTATCAGAGTAAACGATTTCACCAAAGCCACCTCCCAAGGCTCTGTTTGCCCTACAGTCTCCCCGAAGTAGCTGTCTGATCTTTAGGATGTTATATTTGATGCCAGGGACACCCGCTACCACCCTCAGTCTGTGAGATAACATCTCCTAGTGACAATTATTAAATAGTAGCCACTTCGTATCTCAGTAGAATACAAACAGCTTTAGCTGTGTCTTCCAGGAATACTAAGAAATAAGTGTTAGGAGGCGTCCCTATCACCCGTGTTAAGTCCAAGCTCAGGATTTTTATTTTAAAATACCGACAAGGCAGTCCTAGCAACTGTTTGCCAAGACAGAATGGCACCAACGTGATGAGATTGCTGACCTTGGAAGGGGTCGTATTGCCCAGGGATGAGTGGGTAGCCCATGCCAACATGGGTGTGGTGGTGTGTGTGCAGGTGCCGCTGGCTGAAGGGCGAGTGGCGATCCCGCTCCCGCTCTGCTTCTCGTTCCCGCTCCGTGGAAGCCTTCTCCACAGGCTGAAAAGAGAAACACTGTCCTTGAAGGTGCTGACATACAAACATCGGAAATACCAAAACACCTTTTGCCCTCTCTTCTGAGTATTTCCATTCAGGTCATTGAGTAGACACAGACTTAAAACCCTACAAACTAACAATAGAGAACCCCCCCAAAGTAATCTATGTGGCACCAATATTTCCTGCAAATATTTCCTAAAAATTTTCTTAAGCGTCACTACTCAAAATGGCTGATTAGAAACCATTTTGGTGTCTTCCAGAAACAATTTTTAATATCTGAAAAATTTAAAGGATTTTCTGAGACTATTTTTAAAGGTTAAGTTTTCTAATTATACCTTTTTACTTTATGGAGGAAATTTATCTCATGTTTTTTTTTTTTAAAAGTATTCATTGTGGTCAGACATGGTTTAATTCTACAACTCTAGAAGCAAAGAATCTCTGAGACAGAGGCCAGCCTGGTCTACAAAGTGAGTTCCAGGGCTATACTGAGAAGACCTGTCTCAAAGAACAAAACCCAACCAAGAATCCATTGTGTTCTTACAGAATTACACACCCAAATTCACACAATAATATACAATATTTATGCTGTACACATATTTTAATCACTTTATAATTCTCCTGACTGTATGCATGAGCCCCACTTCTGTGACTTAGCTAGCCTGGATGAACAGCTTTATGGAAGCCAGCATACTAAGAATATTAAGACTTATTTAATTGCTATTATTCCCTAAGCAGTGCAGTATGGGAACTCTTATATAATGCTTTTGTTGTAGTAGATTGATTCTTGGAGGTAATTTGGGGATGACTAAAAATACAAAGCTGAATGTAGGTTTATAGGCAAAATCTGTGTCATCGCTTTATAAAGGGGCCACGGGGGTATCTTCAGATTTTGTACTCCCAAGAGGTTCAGGAACCAATTCCTTGCACACTCATGGGTGGGCAGAATCGGCAGGAAACCACTGCCCTGCCCACACAGTCCAGATTCTTCATTTCTGAGGAGTCACCACAAAAGACCAGCTCTTCCCCATCAGAGAGGATTAAGGACCTCGTTTCTCAAACACATTTCTCCCTTTTCAGAACTTAGCTCTCCTTTCCCGATCCAGGCTCTCAGTGGAACAAAGTCTGTGCGTGTACTGAAAAGGAGAAATTATAGAAAAGGGATCGAGCGTGAATCGATCACCTTTTAGTGGTCATGTTCGCCCTGTGGACACCTCCATTGTATTCATCTTACCCCCCCCCCTTTCTTTTCTAGCCAGGAGCTATCGCTTTTCTTTGGTCTCTTTATAAGCAGTATTTAGGACTAACAGTTGCCACGTCTCTGGGAGTGCATCTTTCACAGAGATGCATTTCTTGAAACACTCCTGCGGAACGGTGGGGACAGGATAATGCGTCAAGGCCAGCAGGCAGTAGATGCAGCCTTTATTCCTTTGCCATGCAACTCAGGCTTTCATGTGAGCTCCACTTTGCTTAAGACTCAAATTTATGTCTGAGTAAAGTTAATGGTAATGGTGTGTCATGAGCGCCCAGCATTGGTCCACGTGAGCTTCTGACGATGAGTACGGAGTATGTGAATACCCCAGTCAACAGAAGGATCTGAAACTCCAGTGTCTACTGTGGTTAGGTGAGCACAGGGGACAGGAGTGACATCTGTCTGGTCACCATGATCTATGTCCATGCTAATTTGTTCATGAGAAGCTAGATGGACTGTCTTGATTGAATTCATTTTCCCATCAACCACTGTCACATAATTGTGGGCTATGACTTTCCATTTGTGTAACAAAACAAAACAAAAAAAAAAAAACAAACAAACAAATAAAATCTTTGATTTTTGAAAGTTGTTTCTGAAGAAAAGGTATTTATTTTTTTGGATTTGTTTTGTTTTAATTTATGTCTTCATTGCTGGGGATGTTGCCCTGGCACATGAGAGGCAAGCACCTACCCCTGAGTTACAACCCTCTCCTTAAGAAGGCAGTTAGCAAAAAGTTCAACTTGTCAAATAGGTTAAAAGTTTGTGGCCTCTGAACTGCTTAGTATCAAGGGTGGTACAAACTAAACTTTCACTATTACCTTTCCTAATGTTTTAACATTTACATCATTTTATACAAAAAGCCACCATAAATTTAAATTTCTCCCTAACACATCTCCTCCTGGGTTAGCAAAGAACACCACATTTTGGCAACAGAAAATCTCCCAGTTCCCACAAAGGCTTCAGTGACATTTTTTTTTTCCTCCTGTGTGACCACATCTTATATTTCAACATTCCATTCTTTATGTATTGGAATAGAACAGCATCCTGAAATCCCAGCTGGGTTTCTAAACCATTTCTCTTTCAAGACAGTGCTGTTCCTTGTCTCCCTTCCCCCACCAAACATGGCCTTTTAACTACCAACAAAAGGAGGCTTACAGCAGGGGACTTGCTGCGGTATTGGTTGGCGTGATGTTGGAGTAGGTCCAGGGCTTTGGCTTCGCTGGCTGTTTTTGTGTTGATGCTCGGGCTGGTATTGACTTTCTCTGCCTCTTCTCTCCCAGACATCTTCCCATAAACAGGATAATGAAATCCTGGAGAGAGATAGGCCCCTGCAGATAAACAACAAATGCCACATCACGTTACAGGCTACATCTTAAAAAACAACAAAAAAAAAAATCGGCTGGAACATGTGATTTTTGGGGGTACAAGTCAGACATCCTAAAATAAGGGGTTACATTAAGAATGGGCTACATGATTCTCTATTTGTGTCTAGGTTCTCTGATTTTCTTCTCTGGTTAATTCATCGTGATGAACGGGGGATGTAAACAGAATTGAGCTTATAGCTACTTCATCCATTTATGTGTCCGCTTAAGTGAAAGAAACAGTAACTATAATGATTATGACAGTAAGTGCTTAGACTATTTCCACAGGCAATAAAGTATCTGTCAGTCTAAACGTCTATACTAAGCCATCAGGAAGTATGGAGACCAGAGCCCGAGGACTCTTGACATTTCATTACAAAATATAAAAATCTCACATTAAATCAGTTTCATCTTTGGGACTCTAAGCAGCATTAAAAACAAGCAAAACCAAATGTCATCCTTGAAGCTTCTAATTTATCCGCAATTGTTTAAGAGCTATCATTTGAACACAGCCTCTTCCCGCCAATGTAGTTAGAAAGCACAACACGTACCAGGGTAACCGTGCATTAAGACAGGAGAGACAGCCCGGTATGCAGGGTGGCTGGGGTCATACATCTGTGGGTAAGGATAAGCATGCAAGTACTGTATGTAGGACTGATGCTGACTCATGGGCGAGGACACGGCCACGCGTGTCCCCCGAGAGTCCTTCCAGTTCACTGGAGTCTTTCGATCATCGTTCTTTAGCTTGCTTTCCTCCACCGACTGGGAATCAGGGCGTTTGCTCTCTTTGGGCTCCTCTTTGATGTTTGTTAACGACACAGGAAGGCTGGGCACGCCACTGTCTTTGTTAGGAGTCTTCCTTGGACTGTCCTCTTTTAATTTCTTTTCTCTGTCAAGTTCTTCTGGCTTTTGTTGATCCAGATACTTGGGCTGGTATACATAATGATGCCACGTCCTTGACTCTGGATCCTGGTTTAAAAATAAAGATCTGTCTTAAAAATGTCATCATTCGCAAAGCAAATCCATTAATTTACATGACAGCAGTATTTATTGTTCATTCATTCTAAGTGAACGTGTGTTGTTCAGCCTGCTCTGAAAAAAAGAAAATGATGTCTGAGGTAGGCTTTAGCATCAATCCTTGTATCACAGGCTAAACCAATGCTTTTACAGTTCAGCCAACATCAAGGTCACATGGCAGCTGGGTTGAAGAGCCTTAGATAATAACATCCTCAGAGATGCTTTAATTCAGTCTACATTTTCCTTTTATTATCTCACACAGGTAAGGGGGATTTCAAAAACTCTACCTCAAGCTAACAGTAAAAATTTTAAGCAATTACCAGTTATTAACATCAATTAGGCAAAAATAAACTCTTGGTTTCTCTTTTCTTCACTGACTACAGCCGAGGATCTCACTAGGCTGGCTCGCTTCTCGTTAATATGTTAACATCTGAATCAAACCCCCAAATATCAAACCAATGGCATGTATTATGATTTACTTATTAGAAAACAAACTCATCCATGGGCCCCTTTGAATTGTCTTGTTCCACCGTTACCCTGGGAAACAACAGGCTGGTTTAGAGCTATGGAGGGTACGGGACTGAAGATTGAAACGCCCTTCATGACTCGGCACACTCATGGCATAACTCCACTGAGGGTTCAGGTCTTGACTGAGAATTTAAAGTTGGCCCTCAGTCCCAACATTGGCCAGAAATGTACATAGCAGTTAAGAACTCTTGTTCTGACTCACTAGGGGGCAAACGTGGGGTGTGGTAAAGTTTAGGGTGTTGGCGCTGAGCAATACCTGAATTTTGCCCACAGGGCAGCAGGGAGTGAAGGTGGCAGAACTAGCAATGTGTAGGGTTTTATGGTGACTGCACTTCAAGCATACTCAGCTTGGGTGGAGGAACTCCTGAGGACTGTCACCTCCAGCTCCTGACTCCTTGTAAAACCACAGCTTAAAAGCTCTACATTGGGTTCTACACAGAACATAAGACAGAAGCCCAGACATCTCGGACCTCTTTGTGAGAGATATAAGGTTCTCAAACTTCATTAGGTTAAATGATGAATGGGAAGTAGGAACTCAGTGACCCGGGTTTAAAAAAAATCTTAAAAGACACTGACAGAAATCATGTATATCTCCACGTGTTTCAGAGACAGGCCATGAAATCTCAGAGTTTGAGAGACTTCAGAGGCCTTTTAGGGAAATGCCTTCATCTTTGGCTCATGAAGATATCAAGAGTCCTCCTCAGAATTACTCTTAGGTACCACACAGCTGCGCATGCCCAGAGATCCTTTAGTTACACACCATGGCATCAGTGAGTAATGCACATTGTAGAACTGTACAGGAACTCCTGCGGAACTTTAAGGATATTTCTCAAGGGGAGAGGAAAACCCCCTGACGATGGTTTCCTCCCAGTGTTTAGAGGCCTAGCAAGATCAAACCCAAGACATGTGCACAACTCAGACTGCTCCCTGTCTGTGGGGGGGGGCCACACTCCACAATCTTACTTGTTTAAATCTCGAGGTTGGGTCTACACCTGTCTGCTTCATAGAGTCCATGACAGACTTCATTTCTACAGCCTCCTTAATAAGCTGGTGGTTTTCCATCTGCTTAGCTTTGAAGCTGTCGGCCTGAAGCTGCTGCTGGTGACTGGAGAGAAGCTGTGATTTACCTGTCTCCTCAGTTTTATTAGGCACTGATGGCCCTAATTTAGAATGGTTTTTGTTAGGCTCCGGGGTAGAGGGAGCTTTTGAGATAGTGGCTGATGGGATGTTTTTCTGTTTATTGTCTTCCTTGCCCAGTTCTTTCAAGGGGAGTTCAGCCTTCCTTTCACAGTCTCCTCTCCCACTCTGGGCCATTTTCTGCTCTGCCAGCCTCTGGTCCTCATAGTACTTCTCATACTGCTGTCTGTAGGCAGGGCTGGTGGCCATCAGAGATTTCTGGTCCATATAGAGCCCATAGGCATACTGGCCGTAATAAAGTGACTGAGCCAGGGCAGGGTGCCTCTGTGTGATGACTGACTGGTGCTGAGGCTGCAGGGATGCAGAAGTATGGTCCACTTTCTTGGACTCCAACTGCTCCGTCTTGTCTTTCTTCTCCGCATCTTCCTCCGACTCCTTCTTGATCTTCATGCCCTGTGTGCTCCCACCGTTCCCAGCTGCCGGGGCACCAACCTGTCCAGGGTGCATGTAACTCGGAGAATAATAAGGCTCGTAGCCATGGTAATAGGGAGAATGGGACTCTTTCAGCTGAGATGGTTGTGCTGAAGTTGAAGGATGCCCTTTCACAACACCATCTTTGTTAGAAAAGGTATCTGATGGGGAACTGGCCTTTGACCTCATGCCCTCCGACCGGCTGTCAGAACCGCCATCATCTGCAGCGTCTGATATGTCCGAATAGGCTGGGCTGCTGGTCTTAGCTGCTGAGCTCTCAGCCCCATTCTGGGTCAACACGTGCAGTGGTGCCATGGGTGCTTGCCCATTCACCAGGGTACTGCATTCCATGCGCGAGGCACTCCCGATGGAAGGGCTGGGGGCATTGTCCGTGAACGTGTAAACCTTATCGGCCTCGGCTTTGATGCTGGCCATGCGACTCTCCTGAGACTCTGACAATCCGTTAGGCAGCCCTTCGCTCTTACCGAGATGGTCCTTTAAAAAATGCCCAGACAAATCCTTGCTAGCCGCCTTGGCATCCTCCAGCTTCCCCAGCTTCGCATCCATTTTAGGACCTCCACTCTCTTTCCCTTCTTTGTCCTTGAGCTTTCGCTTCTCCTTTTTCTTTCTGTCTTTGAGTGACACCAGAGCTGGGTTCACGGTGATGGGCTCCCCCATAATCGTGGGCTTTGGTTGAATAGGTTTCAATGGAGGACTCTTTGGTGTAGCCTGGACCACAGTGGTTGTGAGGGAGGGCAGTCCAGGTATGGTCCCTGTGGTGGTAGATGTGAAGGCTGCAGTCGGTATAGCAATCAGCTGTGGGGGCGTAGGGGCAGGGGCTGGGGCGATGGGGCGGGCGCTTTTCAGTTTAGAGAGGTTTTTGTCCATTTTGCAATTGTTCGCCTTTTTGCCCTTTTCCTTATCCCCCAAACTTTTCTTATCAATCAGTCCTTCCGCTTCCAGTTTGGGCATTTCTGCAGTTAGACTGCTGTCTGCTGCTGAACAAATGTCTAAGGTGGCCGTCATGTTGGAGATGACCGGAAGGTTGTTCAGTTCATTGTTAAGGCCCCTCTTCTTGCCAGAATTCTTCCCAGTTTTTGAACCTATAATAGGAGCTGGGCCATTGCTCACGTGCTCTCTCTTTCCCTTGGGTGTCCCAGGCGGGTTCCCAGCCCCGGGGGACCCAGGTGCCTTCACCTGGTCATAAGATGACACACTTGTGCTTGGCTCGTTGCATTCGAGGGCCACGTTACTCAAGGCTTCTTCACAGTCTGAGATCTTGTCCTCGCTATCAGGCTCGAACTCTAGCTTGTTTTCCGGGTCTAAGTGCGCATGTGCCTGGTGGTATCTCAGGCCGTTTATGTGCTTGTATTTTTTGTTGCAGTTTGGGTGGGGACAGTCAATTAATACTGGAGAGGAACAGCCTTGGTCCAAAAAGGTAGTCTCTGGCTTCCCCTGAGGGGTCGTAGGGGTGCTTCTGGAATTCGTGCGCACTCGCTTCCCGGGCTTACTGTCCTCCGAGCTCGAATTCAGATCCAGCTCCATTGGGGGCTTGTTCTTCCTTTTGTTGGTTGAGGAAGGACTGGCTTTTATGTCCTCTGCAGCACAGTTAGGGGGTGTCCTTCGTCCGCTGGCATTGAGGCTGCCACGCCTCCCTTTCCCATTGGCTCCCCCTCTGTTCTTGCTCTGCAGCCCTCTGGACTCTGTGAAGCTGACCTCGGAGCCCGGGGCAGCCGCGGCAGACCTCGCTCTCTTCCCTCTGCCCCGGCCCCCACGCATCTCCAGGTCACTTGTCGGGGATTCGCAAAACCTAGGGAAGCAAGTAACAGGTGTCAGAAGGAGCATCTCTGAAAGAGCCAGGTAGGATCTCAGGGACACAAAGTAGCAAAAAGCACCCACTGCCTTGGTGGCTTGAGGGTGGGGTGCAGCCAAGGAAAGGCCAGTCTCTGTTTGTACCGGTACATTATTAGCCCAAGACCAGGCTACCCGGTGGATTATATTCATCCACAGAGAATCAAAGGAAAGCAGCTCAAAGAGCTGGCTCTCAATCAGTTCAAATTCCCATTTAAGGGGGGGGGGG
>NW_022196895.1:50640311-50654137 GCF_008632895.1 Mastomys coucha
AAGAAGAAGAAGAAGAAGAAGAAGAAGAAGAAGAAGAAGAAGAAGAAGAAGAAGAAGAAGAAGCCGAAAACAAAGGGGAGAGGGAAGTGAGAGGAGGAGAAATCTGGTAGAAGAAGAAAGCTAGAATCCGTGTTTTTCTGGGTTAGGATTGGATGGCTCATTTCTCCTTTGCCTGGTTTCAATTATAGGAAGAGCTTTATATATTACTAATTTCTTCCAATGGTTTCCATACAGAAACAACGGGATGGGAGGAGCAGAGGAAGGAGCAAGAAAGAAAAGGCACCTACCTGGGAGGGGCCCAGTCGTGCTTGGTGCAGTCTAGTAGGGTCCCCACATACGTTTTGTTCCTCCACGTGACATTGACCACTAGGACACCTGGAAGGGAGAGTGGAAGGTGAACGGAGGGCACATTTATCACCTATTACTTTATTTCCACTTTATTCATTGATATTTATTTTTACCAGCAAAGTTCTATTCTCACTTGGCTTTCAAAAGCTGTGGTTTGCAACCTTCCCCTTTCTGGTTTCAGTGACCTCAAGTTAAAACCCACAGGAAATATGTCTCTCTCTCTTTCTCTTTCTCTCCCTCCCCTCCCCCGGCCTCTCTCTCTTTCTGCATGTGTATGTGCGCGTGCGTTCATGAGTGTGGTGCAAAGGGTGAGAGTGTGTGAGGGTGTGATCAAGATATTGCTGACAGAAGGAAATGGTTTTTGCCATGTCCTGCTGTAAAACAGTAACATTCACCTCTTAATTTTTCTATTATTACACATAACTGCTTTTGTTTGGCAGGCAGCCAACATAAACCAAGCCAGAGTTACCAGTATTTAAGCCAGGGGATGACTAAGAGGAATCTGGTTTCCAATTCAACAATATAAAACAATGCTAACATTTTTTTTTATTAAGGGGGTAAAAAAACCCTTGAAGATATGTAAAAATAGGCACAGAGGAAAAAGTGGGGCCTTCGGGCAGCTGTGATTTCTTCTTGACCCTCCCTCCTTGCCTGTGTGAGACAATAAGCGACCTCAGAACCGTCTCTGTGTCACTGCTTGTTCTTGTCTCAGAGGCTCTTAAAATAGCTCTCTTAAGAAAACAAGTGTGCACAATGCATCTGCTCTTGGGGCTATCTTCAGTCAACTTCGGTGAGCATTTGCTACAGAGGATTAGAAGAGAACTCAAAAACAAAAAACCAATGCACGCGTTCCCTTCCAGCTTTTTTCCTCTTTTGCTCTGCAGACAGATTCTTTTAAGTGAGCACCGCATCTGTGAATTACTAAACTTAAGTGCACTTAGTATGCCAAATGTCACTGGGCAACAACATCTAACACGAGGCTTGTTCTCGTGGGGACAAGTGCCATTTAAAACAAAAACAAACAAACAAACAAACAAATCACATCCTTAAAGCATATTTGTAAAGAAGCTAGATTCGGAGACGTACAGAAGAGTAGGGCAAATAAATGAAACGTTTAAACGAGCCTTTGTTTCTTTTAGTGCACACACTTCCGCCCTCAGAGACTATTTCTCCAAGTCTTTCGTGGGGAGGCTTGCTCTCTTGTACTGTCTGCCATTTTGGGAACCACATAAAGCAACAGGACTCTTTTTACTGGGGAATCTTTAAATAGAAGATAAAATATTTGAATGGTCAGGGCTCAACTGGATAATGGAAAATTTCTCCCCAAAATCTCAAAGGGAGATTTTAAAATTGTTTTCCATATGGTCAGGGCTGCTATTAGTTATATGACAGCTGAATTTACTCACTGTGAATTCCACCTACTATTGTAGCAATAGTCTAGCTGTCGGGGGTGGGGGGGGACCTAAGAAGAATCACCTCAAATCATGCTTGATTCCTTTGTGATTCTCCCATGGGGTGGGAGTGGGGCTTATGAAAAAAAAAATCCCATTGCAATGAGAATCAATGGTAATTAGGCATTCGGTCAAAAACTGCACAAGACAGAACAATCGGAAAGGAGTCTTTAGGAGCACATCCCTTCAGGAAAGAGGGGTGGGGCATGGAGGAGAGGGGCAGACTGGGCTGGCTTTCTCATCATCTGCTCTCTGGGGCACTGTGTGTGGTGTCAGAGACCTCTGCAGCTGCTTAAAATTCTTTAGCATGTCAGCTATATTTACAGTGCAGGAATGTATCTGTATTGCCAGAAGGTTACTGCATTTTAGCTTCAGAGGCAATAGGCTGAAATCACTGCGTTCCAGAGTCCCTGATGTAGCACAAATGTATAATTAAAATTGCTTGAAAGGAAACATGAAAGAAACAACAAACCCTCCATTCTTGCAGTAATAAAATTAAAAACAGGAAAAGTCTGCACAGACACTTAACATTTGTCTGCCGTGAAAGGCTTTTGTTACTGCTTTTCCCCTAAGGGTTTCGCGTTTCCAGCAAATGCGGGCGGCCGATTGGCCAGTGCCTGCAGCGAACGCTTGCGTCTGATTGGCTGGTCCGAGGCAGCTGGCCTGAACAACGGAAAGACAAGGCAAGGAGAAAGGGCTGGGAAGGAGAAAGGATGCTCTCCACCATGGGGAAGCGGAAGCAACGCCAGAAGCCCCTCACCAAAGCCCTGGAGGCTGGAAGCAGGCTCCACCCCCCCCCAATGGTCCCTACCAGACAGCCATGCACGCAGTACCCAAATCTGCGGCCTCAAGCCAGGCGTGGGTAACTGGCCCAGAGAAAAGGAAGGGACCCCACCACACAGACCATCAATCAGTGGTTATCTTGGGACGCAGGTTGAAACGGTCACAAAGGATGAACTGCAGTTCTAACTTCCTTATGAAAACAGTTCACATCTGCTACTGCCTAGAAGCCACGTGGGCCACGTTGTTGTCTATACCAGGAGTAGTAAAATGCTGTTAAAGAAAAGCCTACTTTCAACTTCAGGAAGCCTAAATAAGTCACCCTAGGTTTTTGGTTTTTGTTTTTGTTTTTTTCCTAAAAGCAGTCTGAATTTAAAATGCTCAAAACAAATGCTTCACTCCCAGAGAGAGGAGTTGTTTAAATAGTTTTCTCAAGCAATGCTAATTCGATTCATGGGCCTATGGTGGTCTGTCTGTCTGTCTTTACTTGTACAAGTCTCTTCACAGTGCCACCATAGACAATTGTGGCTCTAAGTCTAGTTAAGCAATGTTCCTCTATGAACTACAATGTGGTGTTGTTTGGTAGAACATCCACGTTTAGAAAATATGCCATTCTGAAGGTCCAAATAAGAAAGAGGTTTAGCTCTGAAAGGTGGAAATTGTTGGGGGATGATGGCACAGACTTTTGTTTCTAGGCAGAGGGAGATTCTGAATCTCTGGTTTACACAGCAAGTTCCAAGGCAGCTAGGGTTACATAGTAAGACCCTCTCTCAATCAATAAACCAAGTGTATATTTTTGTATTATTTTGATGAAATTACAAATTTCAAACATCTTGTAACCCAAGCCCATATAGAGCTTATAACTTACTAAAGGCATAGTGAGTGATGAAGGTCAGATGAGAGTTAGTCCTCAGAAAGTACAGGTTTAGATTTTATAACCCCAGGCTTAAAGTGACGTTTCTCTCTAAACAAATTAGACTGGCACATACATTAGTTCCCCAAAGATTTGTCTTTCCAAGCATAGTTATTCTCTGGAATGCGCTGCCTGCCTGTGAGTCGACAGACAGCTGAGGCTTTCTCTGCAAGCCCTTTCTATGTTTATAACAACAAGGATCTCATTGGGTTTACTGCCCTTCCTTTTCCACCCAAGGGCTATTTGAAAAAATACCTCAATTATATTACTGTAGAAAAAAAATGTATGAGGATGGATCGGGAGGCTCTGGTCCCATATACTGGAAAACACACACACACACACACACACAGAGGCACATACACCCACTGAGTCGCATAAGAATTTATGTTCTATTTCCTATTCAGGCCCATCAAGGTTGACCACGTCTATTGGGTCTTTATTAAGTACCTATTTGGTACTACTGAATCATATTTTGTTGGAAACCCTGCTCAGCTTCTGTACTTAAGAAGTCTACGGTCTTATAATCAGTATAGACATGCATCATAATCCAGAAGTAGAAGCATGGTTTTGCATATCACCTGTGCTGACAGAATGGGCTCTTGGTTAGACTAGACTAATCTCACACATTAGATTAGGCTCTAATCATTAAAGCCCTTGGTTTGTGCCCTCTCCTAACCCCTTGCTCAGAAATATGTCTTAGACCAGCAAACTCTCAAACTAATAACCCTAAACCTGACCTCGCATCACTGGGTCAGTGATGGGTACCAGAAGCAGAGGCAACCAGACACACAGATGCCAGGAATCTGGATTAATAACATATAACTTTATAAATGATGATACAAAATAAAGTTGAAAGATCTGTGTTTTAACTAAGAGGATCAGGATGGGTGAGAACCTCAAATATATAATAGCTAAGAGATGGGATGAAGATGCCAATGCTGGCCAAAGCTTCTACATGTGCAGGTGTGACCCCTTTTCCTTCACTCTTATCACCAGTGGAAGACACCATCAGCACTCGCTCTAGGTCCACTTAGATGCCATCCTGCCATCTTGTTTATGTTTAAAAAAGGAATATTCTTTGATTTACACCAGTACTCCTCTGTGAGTGTCATCCTCTGCTCTGAAACCCCAAAGAAGCACTCCACTCATCCTCTGCCCAAGGCCTTGTTTCCCAGGAGAACAATAACTTCTTGTCATTGTTCCTCTCCAGGTCACACCCTCTTTTGTCCCTCCAGCCCCATACAAGTTTCTTCAGCCATTCTTTATGCCACACTATGAAACAAACATTTTTTTACATTGTGTGTGTGGTGGGGTGGTGGGTGGTGGGTGTGTCTATGTGTGTGGCACACATGAGGAAGTCAGGGGAAAACCTTTGAGAGACAGTTCTCTCCTTCCACCATGTGGGTCTGAGAGATCCAAATCAGGACATCAGGCTTGACTGCTGGCTCCCTGACCCAGTCTGCCATCTTGCTGGCTGGCCCTCACATGGCACTTAACTCCCCTAAAGAAGCTTTGAGTGCCTCTATAGAATTCCTTAAGGAGAACTGAAGCTCATAATAAACCAGGACAAACTCTGGTGGTAGCACCAGTCCGTCTGCAGACACATATCATCTTACCCCCTAAATCCATTCTCTTCTTGGTCACTGACTTGACTCCACGATGTCTCTACCATGTTGGATGCGCACTAGCACATTATTCCCTTTTTCCTTGGTTTATAGATGGATTCTCTCTGCCTGTCTACCTGAAGCTGTGATAACACTCTACGGAAGGAGAGCATGAAAGGGCGTAGCCCGTAAGAACTTTGAGGATGCAATCTCCTAGTTTGTTCTCCTTTCTGTTTGCCTGGGGACCTTGAAGGCTACGTTCAAGGCAGCAATGTCTCCCGCACATGGTAGTGACACAATTCACAGCCAGCTTTCCGCTCACCAGGAATTCCCCGTCCTTAGGTGAGAAACTCATACTATGTTTGAACATGGATGAGGACGTGTGTCATATCCTGAGAGGACATTCCTTTAACATTTCCCTCCACTCATGTGCATGCTGACCTGGTCTTTTCCAACAGTACAATCCTCCTTTGTCATTGGTACACTGTCTGCACACATAGACCTGAGAAGCACTGCATCTTACCTGGAGACTCACTGAACACATTGGAACCTACAGGACTCTCAACAGAACCCTGACTTTTGAGGCCTCACCGCTACCATACATTTTCAGTAAGGGCAACCTCCCACTAGCTTATTGACGGCAGACTTTCTCCGTGGAGAGATTCTATTCCACTGTGGTTAGCTACGTGGCTTATGAATTATTATTCCTTGTATTTGTGAAGCCGTTCCGTCACGAATTGGGCAAATGCTGAGAGCCCAGTGGCATTGCATAAATCTGTTTATGTTACTGTTTAAAGGCTGAGTCTTAAAAGAGCCTTCATCCTCAGGACCAAGAGCATTGGCAGGCATCATAGATGCCAAATTTGGAATCACAAAGTTTTCCTGAACTCTTCTTCAGACGGCCACATCTGGATAGACTTGAAGTGCACTCGGGCAGAAAATGCAAACCTCATTCTAATAACTCCAAATTGTAGCCCGTTTGTGCTGAGATTCTCCCCCTCTATGGTTACACTTTCCTTCCTTGATTTTTTTTTTTCAAGAGAAACACCAATGATAATAAAAATGCCACTATTTCAGAGTCTGGGTTGCCCTAAGTTGTCCTTGTATGACCACTGTGCGGGGTGGGGCTTATCACATCTCTTTGCAAAGAACTACTTTCCATCACAGGTCTCTGGCTTTGTTCTGTGGAGTGTTGTCCCGTTGCCTTTTCAGAGTGTGGAAGCTGATATAGTGCCTTTATTCACCATGGTCAGGCTTCAGACCGCTTCATCTTCAGCTAGATTCTCATTCAGGAGACAAAGTTTATAATTTTTGGTGAAATCTTCAAATTTACAAATAAGTTTGCCCATAAAATACCTGCCACCCAAAGAGCAAAAAAGATGTTCCTATTATCTACACCAAGGATGTAATGTACAGTGTAGCAGGGCAAGAGAAGTCAATGCTGTCACATGACCATGAAATAGTGGGTTTTTTGTTGTTGTTGTTGTTGTTGCTGTTTTCCTCCTATTTTTCTTTTCTTTTTTTCTTCTTCTTTTTAAAAAGAGCCCTACTGCTGGGCTGAATGTTTGAAGAGTCACTTTAACCACATCCTGTAATGAAACCATCTGGAACACAGTTCTGCGATTAGTCACCCTGAACACTGGGCTTTATCTGAACAAATAATGTATGGCAATGGAGCTTGCGAGATAGGGCAGGGCTGACAAAAGGAAGTATAATGAAATACTTTATGCCCCAGTGTGCCGCCACCCCAGTCGTAAAGCCCACAGACACGCTGTTCTGGCGTTAACTTACTACCTTGTGAAAGCCCAGAAGGCTCAACAACAGAAGGACTGGAGTTTGCTGGTGAGTCTCTGTGGGCGGCTGGAATACGTTGCAATCATTCTACCTTTGTTAATTGTAACCTCTATATGACGGTCCAGCATGCAGTTTTGCTGCTATTCCCAGGGCATGAGGTGCTGGTTTCATTCATGGTAGATTAGTTTGGGCTCTTTGCCAGGGGCTAACGTTCATATCTAGACGTCTGTCTGAGTTCGTCTAAACACCACCATACATAAGAAGGGAAAACCCCCAACAATACCGAAAACAAAGATGGGGTCTTGCTCTAATCTACCTTTTAGAAGACAAAATAGCCCCCCTGCTCCTTTTTGTTTCCCCAAAATACTTGAGCAGCGGCATACAACCCATATAGCTCTTTTTGTTTTAATCTGGAAAAAAGTCTTTGAGAATGAGCACATATACACACGTGCGCACACAAAGCCACTGCCAGAGAAGTCTTGTTTCCCCCATGGGCCTTATGCTTTAATACACAGAAGAACACAGACCCACTTCCATCTCTGTCACTGCCCCTGCAGCCTTTGTTCCGAGGCCTGATGAGCTGTATTGATTTGGGAAAATCGTTCAGCTCCTTGGAAAACTAGACTCTCACTTATTCACTGCCATCTATTTCTTTCCCATGAAGACAGGTGGTCAATATCCAGCTGACTGGTCAGCTAAAGGAAGCACTTGCTGGGTTTCTTTTCCTTGCTTCCCCAGTAACGGTATCTTCTTCCATGTCTACAAATTACAACAGCCTGCTAAGAAGTCTACTGGTGAAGAATGGGGAGCAGGAATGAGGCTCTTGACAGGCATCATCAAAAACACCAACAGGCTGTTCTATGCATTTGCTGCCTGTGAAGATAGGGACAAATGTCCTTTGGTTAAAAATCACCAGTGTAGAAGGGTGTAAGGACAGACATCACAACAGCCTACAACACAACTTCTAAGAAATGTCAGGCCAACGGGTGGGGATGGTAGCACATGATTACAATCCTAGTACTTAGGAGACAGTAGAATCAAGAGTTCAAGATCAGCCTAGGAAAAAAATGTGTTCAAGACCAGCCTGGGACAAGAGATTGTCTGAAAACAAAACCATTTCCTGACAGGTCATTAGAGATAAATTCCTGTTGATTACAAGAGCCAGGACCTATGTTGTGCAAGTTTCCTGCTTACAGAATGTCATAGGTTTTATAATATGTTTCAAATGTAATGAAAAGCATCATAAAAGAAAATACCACATGGATACCTTTAGAAAGTAGTTTTTATGAATGATCAGTAACAAAAACATTTGCCTTTATATTAAGATAAAGATACAGATATCCTAAAGTAGCATTGATGGCTTTAGAATATATTCTCTACACAAACAACATTCACATCCCCAGAAGTACCCTTACTGCTGGCAGGCTCCTGTAACAGTTTCTGCTAAAGTGTCGAGAGTCCTTACTTGGGGACAAGCTGGAAAGCGAGTCTTAGATGACAGTGCCAGACTGGGGGAGAGGACATCTCTCAAGGGAGCTTCTACAACAAGGCAACAAGCCAGAGAGACACTTCACTGGGCACAGTGCCAATGCCTGCAGGTCACAGCCCACCAAGGCTCAGTCAACACACAGTGGGAAGGAAAGGACAAGGAGGCACAGGGGATCTGAGGGTTGAGGGAATCTTCTGAGGCAAACATTTGAAGTAATCTAAATGCATATACAGGGCAAGCAAATGCCATGCCAGGAGGACAATGTGTCCGTATGTATTTGCTCAAAGAGGCTTCATGTATGATTTTTGACTAAACTTTCCAGTAAGTAATGGCTTCTCTCTAGGCTTGACATCATGGAGCCCAAAGCCACTCGTACTTCTGATACCTAATTCTGCACTTGGGGTTTCCAGTTACTCTTTGGTTTATGTGAAATCTGAATTACCATGATGGACTTCCAATGTATACTTCTTACACCCTCTAAAGCAGTTCCTTATATAGAGAAGGCCTTCTCAGCCCTCCTACCTGGGAAGGCATGAATCCACACCCCCCCAACCCCCTACACAAACACACAAACGCACTCTCACACACTCTCTCTCTCTCACACATACACACAGGCTTGTACTAGTTCATCAGGAGATATTTTTCTTCCTTTAAATAAAGCCATTCAAGAGTGTGGGAAAGGCATTTAATAAATGTTTGTTGAGTCAGGCTTACTAAGAACTCTAGCAATATCATCTCCTAAGAGTCACTCCTTTCTTAAGAGTGTTAGTTCATGACACAGCTATGTACAAGTGGCCCTGGGCACACAGGCACATGGCCAAGGTCTGCCAGAGTGAAATGGACAAAGAGGTTCCCTTCTCTCACTGTCAGAGCCACTGAAGACAGATAATCAAAAGGACACAGCATATGAAATCACTATTCCCATAGTTCCCTGCACTTCCTGTGCCTTTTTTGCATCAACAACTCCTTCCTATCCAAGCTCTTCATGTTGTCATGGCTTCAGTTGGGAAACAAGCAAAGTGAACAGCCAGTGTAGATGGAAACAATTACCCAAGGCAAAAAGGGCCCCTTCAGATTGGTTCCCATCAAAAGAGAATACCAGAATACCAAAAGAGAACACCCAGAATAGAGGAGTCCACATGCTGTGAATATTGAGTCCTGTAATGGGACAGCTTACCCATTTTTATCTGGACCAGGCATTGGGGAGGGGGAAGCTGGGAGGAAAGACAAAGTAATTCTGTAGATGAGTGAATCGGATGGATAAGACAAGAAGCTGTGAATGGAAAACCTCATGGCCTTAGGGAAAGAGTGGGCAAGGTGGTGGACTAGAGGAGGGGGTGATGTTCTAGTCACTACCCCTTCTCTCTCCTAAATCAGGACCAGGTTATAGGTCCTGATCATTTGCAGAGTTCCAGGTTTAAACGTTATTGAATTGCTTGTCAAAATATATGTACCACAATTCTAGATTACACGACTGTGTTTAAAATTTTTTTTTTTTTTTAAACCAGGCCTGGTCCTGAATTATAAGGAAACAGTGGGAACCAATTGACAATTATGCTCCACATCAAAAGGCTGCTACTGATCCATAGATCTCGCTGGGACTGAAGAGCTAGGCTTCCTATAAATTAGGATGCTTTATTTAAAGTCAGAGCGCTTATTTGCTTTTGTGCCAGCTCTGGGCCCTTTTCATCTGTAGCTTGCTAGGCCCAGGAGAGCACAGATTCCTACAGCTCTGCTGCCCACCAGCTGTGTCCTCTGTAAATCAGAAAGCCTCTGAAGGAGCCATTCTTTACAAAGGCCAACAACGTTTGCTGGGGATGCTCACCCGGCTATTATTCCACTTGCTGAAATTTAAAATAGCAATTTACAACAGCAGCTCAAACTGGGAACTGACTCTCTGAACTGCAGGGTGTCTGTGTGGTGTGTGGGTGTGTGGGTGTGTGTGGGTGTGTGTGTGTGTGTGTGTGTGTGTGTGTGTGTGTGAGAGAGAGAGAGAGAGAGAGAGAGAGAGAGAGAGAGAGAGAGAGATTTTGCAGGCATAAGGCATACAAAGAGGCAACTATTACACAACAGATAAAGCCACCACCATCTTGAGCAATCTAGCAAAGCTGCAAAGGACAAGATATCAGAGAAATTGGGCTCAGCACCCTCTCAATTATGGAATTCAGCTTGATGGAAAAGCTTTAACCCATTCCTGTTCTCTCCTATAGTGACCATATCCCACGTGTAGCACAGAAGTTGATTCCTCTGGTGATGGAGTCATATAAAATATATTGCTCAGAATCAGAAAGTAGCAGGGGAATATGAAGATGTGTATTCCAACCTAGAGGGATCAGTAGTGAATTCCGAAGGCTAGGCAGGAAGAATGCTAGCCAGAGGGAGTCACAAGGGCAAGGACTGAGACAGCTCTTCCTCATTCTCAGTCTTCTCTAGAGCTAACCTATACTTCCCTGAGCTCCAGCGTCATCCTCTACTAGTCAGGGTCACGTGACCACATCCTCTAAACTCTCTTGTATCTCAGGCCACTGCTGAAGATAACAAGAGTTCCACAGTAGGAAGACAGGCCTTCCTGCATTCCTTCCAGGTGAAGCCAGGCTTCTGTATCCATTAGCCTAGATATTCCTAGTGAGGAGCAGGCCATAAGATGTGATTTACTGGGTTTTAGAATCTTATGGGTTGCAAATTCCAACCTTGAGAACCTTTTATGGCTTCTCTATACACACCACTAGTCTCAACCTTTAGGAACATATCTCTCCTCACAAGCATTCATTGTTGAAAGCAAAGGTTTCTTCAGCTGACTCTTGACTACAACTGGAAATCCTAGATGCCGCTCCTCTGAATTACTTTAAGGTAAAGATTCTGAAGAGCACTTCACTTTTTCTAGGTTACAAACAGGCCAAATTGAAGCTTTGCAGTTCAGTGAGGGCCAAATTGAAGCTTTGCAGTTCAGTGAGGGCAGCAGAGTGTCTAGTCTGGTTCTGAGGGTACTGGTTCTGGTTCCCCACAAGGCAGCAACACCTTGACCGCCAACTCATCTATTCCCATCTGAACAAACCAGTTTTCCTGACAATAGTCCGAGGTCCCTTTGCACCCTCCCCCACCCACATTCCAAAGTTCTTATCTTTCAGGGAGGGAAGGTATTTTTTTTTAAGGCCCTATAGAGTTACAAGGATTTCAATACCCTGCTTAGAGACCAGCTCTTTTCTGTAAACAAACCTAATGAAGTGTGACTAACAACGCTCTCCTAGTGCAGGGCGAAGGTAAAGGGGCCTTTGTTAGCACTTACTGGAGCAAACTGTCATTTTGCAGGAGAACAGAACTTAGCTGGGTATTGATTGACCAGCCGCCCTGCTCCGTGTCATTGCCTTACTCTTAATTTCTAGGAGCTGTAATGACTATGTGTTTATATGGGAGCTGTGGTGCACTGTACGCATGCGTGGTCATGCATTGGCCATCGAAGCCAACTCTAGGTTCTGTTTCTCTGCATACCGGACAGAATTTTGGGGGCATCTAGCCCTAGGCTGTCTCCATTCTTGGTTTTGCCTGATATTTTCTGGCTGCTGGCCCTACCCTGAGACCTCTCCTGTGTGGGCTTTGCTCAGAACTGCTTCAAAGTCACTCTAGGTCTAACAGACATGGTCATTACATTCTAGAGGCGAGTCTGGTTTATAATACCTGTAAACTGCTGACGCTTGCTTCCCTCTGCCCATTCCACTGATGGATTTTGAAACTTCCAAAGTCGGGCCTCGTTACTAACTGAAAGTTCCACGATGATTTTTAAGTCTTTTTTTGAGTTCGAGGTTGTCTTAAGTGTTTATCAAACTTCACCTAACTAATGCTGTTGGTAGGACAACACTTTCACATTTTTTCAGATAGAGGAAGGGATGCAAGTCAAAAATCCGCTTCCCTTGAGAATCTAAGCACAAATTTCTGTATAAATTATTGACTGCACTTTGGCCTCATCAGAAACATTAGCCCCACAGGCTGATAAGTTCTGACCCCAGGTGGCACATCAAACTCTCTCAGAAGAGGCAGAAACATTAGTCCTCTGCATGGAGGACTAGGGCATAGGAGCCAATCAATCAAGCTCTCTGACAGTTTTTACAGCCTCTGAGCATTAGGCTCAAGTCAACCCCCAAGACTCCTATTGTTCACATTATTCTCCTTTTCTCTGGTCTGATGAAGTTAGGGTTATGTCCAAGGCTTCAGCAAGAGAGAAAGGCTATTGTTAGTAACTCAGTCTTTATTGACTCTGGCCTGCAGGGCAGCTAACTTGAAATCTCTTCCAGAAAGCAATGCACTGTTAATTGGTACTCATCACTGGGATGGGTTTTATACACCTCTTCACACTGAAAGACCTGGCTCAACATTTCAAATTCTTCCCAGGTTGTCTTGTTCTTCTGTTAAGAATGAACATACACAGACAGACATACACAGAGACAGGACATGTATAGACACACACACACAGAAAACATATATAGGGACACACACACACACACACACACATGAGAGAGAGAGAGAGAGAGAGAGAGAGAGAGAGAGAGAGAGAGAGAGAGAGAGAGAGAGAGAGAGAGAGAGAGAGAGAGATCTGATTCCCATCCCTGGATTGCTAAATCAAAGATCACTGCAAACAGGCTGTCTGGCTAGGCAGAGCTAATACTGGAAGCTGGCACAGGAAGCAATAGATAAGGGATTTTGTTTTGTTTTTGTTTTGCTTTGTTTTCATAACAAAAAGCTGTGGGGTTGGTACCCAGGACAGGAAAATGCCTGGTGGAAGAATGAGGTGTAGACCTATTATTTCCTTCTGATGTCCCTTGCTTACAATAACTAAAGATGTTTTCAGTAGAGACTGGGAGCTGTATTTATGAGCGGCAGAGAGATGGCCTTGGGGTGAAGAGAACAAGATGCCACTCGGCTTTGTGTGAAGAATCCAGCACTCTAAAGCTGCTGCAGAATTATTGGTCCAAAGGCTTCCTGGCTTTCTTTGAAAGAAAAAGCAAGCAAGCTATTATCTCTTCTTACCCAAGCAGACTGCTCTGGGAGAGGGTGGGAATGACAGTGGCTGATGGAGAGTAATCACCAGAGGACCCTGGACCAACTAGGCCAGTTAACCACTCCACTCAGGCCCTCTCAGGCCTGTTACAGCGCCACACACTGTCATTGAAAGTTGTAAACAACGGGGCAGAATTTGAGGGAAGAAATCATACTTTGACGTTTTAGAAATCAATATTTTTGAATGGGATGGGGCAGAAGCACTTAACACTAAATGGCTGAATTAAGCTTTCAACTGACAATTTTATTTTTTAACTGCAAAACTGTTGACATTTAACCAAAAGATTATACCGTTTCAGGTAGTGTAGTGTACTCCAGGGAATTCATATACTCCTCTTCTTCTTCTTCTTCTTCTTCTTCTTCTTCTTCTTCTTCTTCTTCTTCTTCTTCTTCTT
>NW_022196895.1:50654197-50669274 GCF_008632895.1 Mastomys coucha
TTGGATATTTTCTTTATTTACATTTCAAGTGCTTTCCCCTTTTCAGATCTCCCCTTGGGAAACTCCCTATCTATTCCTCCTACCCATCTCTATGGGGGTGCTCCTCTATCCACCCACTCCTGTCCTCCCGACCTGGGAGGACAGGACTTCCCCTACACTGGGGTATGGAACACCTTCAGGCCCAAGGGCCTCTCTTCCCACTGATGTCCAACAAGGCCATCCTCTAATACATATGTGGCCAGTGCTATTAGTCGCTGCATGTGTATTCTTTGCTTGGTGGTCCAGTCCCCAGGAGCTCCAGAAGGGTCTGGGCTGTTGATATTGTTGCTCCCTCCATGGGGCTGCAAACTCCCTCAGCTCCTTCAGTCCCTTCTCCAACTCTTCCATTAGGGACCCCGGAGTCCAGTCCAATGGTTGGCTTCGAGCATCTACCTCTGTATTTGTCAGGCTCTAATAGAGCCTCTCAGGAGACAGGCATATCAGGCTCCTGATAGCAAGCACTTCCCGGCATCCACAATAGCGTCCCTGTTTGGTGACAGTATATGGGATAGATCCTCAAATGGGGTAGTCTCTAGATGACCTTTCCTTCAGTCTCTGCTCCACACTTTGTCTCCATATTTCCTCCTGTTCATATACACTTCTTAAAGCAAGAAATGATTTTCCCAGAAAGCCACTGGGCCACTGCCATGTTAAAGGCTGTTTAGTGTGCGCTGGTAACTTATGGAAATGTAATGGGACTCCTGATTGAGCTGTCTGGGAAATGGTAACTTCTCAGAACAGCAGGTGCTGCTTTCTGTCTGGGAGAGCCTCTGGGCTTGACTGATTTTTGGGGGCCACTGAGGACCACTAACCTGAACACTAGGGAAAATTCGATCAGGGGAAACTCAAATTTGCAACAAACCCTTGTTCTTTAGATGGCAGTCTTGTTCCTATGGCTTCAATGTATTTTATAAATCCTTATGTATGTTTACGACTGTCATAGCCAATTAAATTCACAAACACAATGGGCTCCAAAGGCCAAAATATATGTTTTGAAGTGTTCAAATTGAGAATGGCTGTGTAGCCTGTTTTCACATAGAAGCTCTCCCAGTCCTTTGATTTTTTTTTTTTTTTTGGTTTTGTTTGTTTGTTGTTTTGCCTTTGGTTTTTGTAGACAAGAAGTAAATTAGGAAAGGAACCAGAGAGAAACCAAATAATTGTCTGAATA
This sequence comes from Mastomys coucha, assembly GCF_008632895.1. NCBI lineage: Eukaryota > Metazoa > Chordata > Mammalia > Rodentia > Muridae > Mastomys > Mastomys coucha. The sequence continues at coordinate 50,655,405 of NW_022196895.1, forward strand.
CAGTCCGAGCAGACAAGTCATCCTGTCGGATCTAAGGGACTGCGTTTAGAACACAGCCCTCTTCCACCACAGACACTGAAAGCTTTACATATAGGGCACAGATCTTGCATTAAGCCATTGCAGAGCCTCTTGTATTCTCAGAATGCCTTAACAACACTAAGGATATAAGTAGTTGTTCTGTCATTTAGGTGATGTGACAGCTAGTCTTGGTTGCCAACTTGACACACCTAGGAAGAGGGAATTGCTTGAATTGCTTCCATCAGATTAGCCTGTGAGAATGGCTCTGAGGGCATTTTCTTGGGTGCTAATTCACACAGTAGGCACAAGCCCATTGTGGCTGGTACCATACCTAGGCAAGTGGGCCTAGGATATATAAGAACCATAGCTGCATATAAACCTGGAAACAAAGCCAGTAAGCAGTGTCCCTTCGTAGTCTCTGCTTCAGCTGCTTCCTCCAGTTTCCCACTTTTCATCTATCCCTATTCTGACTTTCCTTGATGATGGACTGTGCTCTAGAAGCATAAGGCAAATAAATGTTTGTCCTCTCATGCCACTTTGGGACTTGGTGTTTATCACAATGACAGAAGCAAGCTGGCATAGGAGCTAGTGACATCTTTGATGTGTAGTTGTTGTGTCTAAGGATCTGGAACCTCATGCCTGTGTGGCAAGCATTTGACCAATTGAGCCATCTTCCTAGGCCCAAAGCCAGAGTCTTGACGTCAGACTCCTTCAGACCCACAACTGTAAGAAAATAAATTTCTGTCCATTATAAATTGCCCAATCCCATGTATTCTGTTGAAGCAGCACAAAACATCCTAAGACAAACATAAATGTATTAGAAACCCACAGACAAACTGAACTGGAGATTTTCCTATTGAATTTTAATAGAATGGAACCTTGGGTGGAGGTATCTTCTAAAGCATCAAAAAGGCAATTTAAAATTTATGTTATATATTAAGTGGCTAATACTTGTACTACAGTCGCTAGGAGGAAAAGATGGAACAGAGACAAGAGGAACATTGACTGGGAACTTGCCATGGGTGAGTTATAGGCATTTGTGATTTTGTACAGTTCAACTCATTTGTTTTCCCAGAGCTTGTGTGTCAGGTTCCTTAATTATTATCTTACTAATGAGCAAATTAACTCTAGGATGTTTAACTCATGTCCCCTGGTTAGGAAGTCAGAGATTTGAACATCATCCGACTTCAGTTGTCCTACTACCACATGTATTCTGAATGGTTACAGAACATGGTTTTATAAATAGCACAGTTTGCGTACAGGAGCATGGATGGAGATCCCCTAGGGATAAACAAGGATGCTCTATGATGACCGGAGGTGTTCTAAAGGCGTGTGCTGGATGTGTGAGAGTCTCATCTCAACTCTAGTTCAGTGGCACTACCTTAGAAGCTTGAAACTGACTATGGTCGTGATGTGTGCACAGCTTTGAAAGCAGCCAGTGCAACAGAGCGGCAAATCTATCAAATTCCACTGCAACCTGCATGCAAAGACCATGTGGTTGACATCTACTGTGGCATTCCAGTGGTTCCCACATTCATTTCCTGCCTATACTACACTTTGTCATAGAAAATAATGTCTGGAAGAAGCACAGACTCTCAAACCCATTCTAAATCTATGTTTAAATACCCAGGAGGTAATTAAGACCTGGGATATATGATTCCAGAGCTCTCTGTGGGCTAGAGTTCTGACATCTTAGGGCGTGGGTTTGCTTTCAAAGGAATCAAAATTCACAGTCCAGACATCCCTTTCCACAGAAGCACGTACATCTCTCTGGGCATCAGGGTGTGTCGGTCTTGACCGCTTCATGACTCCTGATGTCACTTCTTCCCCGTTACCCACATCATGGAGCAATCCCAGGCTTGGATTTGGTTTCTGTGGTCACCTTCTCCTGCCTCACACTTCAGGGTGCCTTTAATCTTTTCTGGGACCCAGGACTTTCAAAGTAACTCTTTGTTCCCATCTTGGGCCTGGAGAACCATGGCCCACCTTTCCTTCAGGAACACAGCACACCAGAAAGCCTTTTTTCCAATTCCTTTATAATTCTTGACCGTTCCTGTGGTATTCCTACCAAAACAGTTGCTCATGAGGCCCAGGGTCCTGATGCTCACTACCCAGCTTCTTCTTCTAGTTGATAACATTTTTCAATGTTGGCAAAGAGTGAGCACTTACCAAACAGGTAAAAGGGAAAGCTAGCTCTTAAAATGAATGAAGGTCTAGCAGGCCAAAAGCTTCACACTCATTAAATCCCCAGCTTCCCAGGCCTTACTTCCCACTTTTGCTCTTTGATAGAAAACTTGTACGGAATTTTGCAAGATAAACAGGCCAAGGAACCTTTCCTCTGGGATTTCAAAAAGCATTTGCTTTCTTTTTTTTTTTTTTCTCCCCCACCCCCTTTCATCTATTTTCCTTTTAAATATTCCAAAGGTAATTGATGAGATACATTTGTCATTCACCTGACTTAGAGGCTCTAAACACAGACCATAACCTGCCCAGGCATGGCTGGTCCGCACTGTTAGCTTCCCTGACTACTTGCAATTTAATGAACAGTCATATTCAACAAATCTCATCCCAATGGCTATTCTCCCAGACTTGGAGCCCCAAAGAGAGATCTGTCATTGCTTAAATAAATTTTACAGATGTAATAGATAAAGGCAATAAAGAAACCAGAGCTTTTTCTAAACCAAAGTTGACAAAGCAGAAAGCTCCCCCTCCGTAATGGCCATGAACATTTGTGCCTACTAGGCTGCGGCGTGTAGCAACGAGAAAGACACAATGAAGGTTAGGAAGCATGAAATGGCAGCCTTCTTTGCCTTTCAGGGAACGTAAATTTTATTTGCTGGATGTAAATATTCAAAAGCCGTGGTTCCCACCTCCATGTGTGATCAGCAGAAATTGATTTCAAGGAGACACAAAATTATTCAGCTTGTTGCCTGGCAATGTGAAGCCCAGCGATCACATGTCCCCAAGTATTCACATTGGACAACTCAGTAGGTGCTTGCCTGTTGTGCCCAGTGTTGACACAGATGGCTTCGTGTGCCCTTGGTGAATGTACTCCTGCCAGGCAGAAGTGGGCAGAGTCATCATTTTTCTTTGACAAGCACCTGTGACCTCTAGGTGTCCCCTTCACTGTGTGCTTTTCTGGGGGAACCTTAAAGCCTTATGCTCCAAATAATAAAGAAGTTTCTTTATAAATGCCAGGTGGCCAGCCTGTTAGGAATCATGTACCTGGCCTCCAGTATAGGGGACAGATATGGATAAGAATTAGCTTTAAGTTCTTGTCCATATGACATTGTTAGGTTTTGTTCTATATGTGCGTGTGACTGTAGTGTGTGCGTATGAGTTAGGCATATTAAGTTAGGTTCGTTCTGTGTGTGTGTATGTGTTGTGTGTGTATGTGTATGTGTACTTGTTAGTCAGAATGTGTTTAATTTGTTTAACAAATTGTGGCCTCTAATACTTAATCAGCTAATTAATTAAATTAATCTAATTTTATGTGGATGCATATTTAAAAATAGAAACAGTAAGTAGACAGAAACTCGCTATCCACGCATGTGTTACATAGAACAGACAAGAAAGCATTAAAAACAAGCATTTTTTTAAAAAAAATGTAATCTGTCCTTCTAAAAAAAAAAAACAAAAAAACATGGTCACAGTAACAGCCCAGTGCAGATGCTGATGGAAGTCTGGTCAAAGCTGCCTTGTCCTCTTACTGTCTGATCCCTGGCTCCAGGAGAGATGCGGGGTCAACCTTATAAAACCACTTCTCCTTGGACTGTGTTCACAACTCCAGTCCTCACATGGCTGTGTGGAAGTTGGATGAGCAGAAGTGGGGGTTGGGGACACTTAAATAATTTTTACAGAGCAATTAGCTGCCAGATGTGTCCCCAGTCATGGTTTCTTGGAATTTACATTTCACCTCAATCCAGAGAACAGCTATATGCAACCTTCAGAGGAACTGGGCCCCTAGCCCAAGCACTGTTCCCTGCATTTCTGTGTCACTGTGACCACAGCTTTTCCCTCACAACACCTCTGTTTAATACGTAGGCACCACTGCCATCATTATTAGTCACTGTAACAAGACCTGCAAAATGGAGGAAATCTGAACACGGGGAATGTGATGGCTGGCTAGTGAAAAGCTCTCTTGACTGTTGCTAGAATAAACATGCCGTGTACAGCGCTGCTACGCATTTTTGTTTAATTTAACAGAGGGCATAAAGTGCTGACTGTGTGTTAAGCCTTTTTCAAAGAATCTCATAAATATTAATTTACTGAACCCTACTAATAATCTAAAAGTGAGAATCCTCCCCAAATAAAAAATAGACAAACAAAGACCCAATGAATTTTTAAGCACAAAAGCATCTTTGGGAATCTTTATTGAGAAGGAAAGACCTTAAAAGGCCCAGAGAGATGAAAGGGGTAGCCTGGGCTCCCAAGACTAATGAGAACAGAGTTGAGGCCAGGACAGAGACCAAGAGGTGTATCCCACCATTTTCCCTTCCAGTGGTCCTTTGTCTTAACATGGCTGCATGGCTAAAGACACCAATCTAGGTCTCTTAGTGCTCCTTCTGCGTATTAGGGGAGGGTTGGCCCACAGCAAGAAAAATTGCTCTGTGGAATAGGAGAATCAAGAAAAAGTTTCTTGGACCAAGAATGTAGCTCAGTTGGCAGAATGCTTGTCTAGCATACACAAGGCCCTAGATTTCCATTTGTAGTGCCACATGAACCAAGCAGAGTGATGCACACCTATATGGTCTCACCACTTGCATGGCGGAGACAGCAAGATCAGAAGTTCAAAGCCCTCCTCAGTCATATATCAAGTTCAGGGTCAGCCAAACTTCATGAGAAACTCTGTCTTGAAAAAAGTTTTTTTTTTTCCAGAAAGAAGGAAAGAAAAAGAAGGAACAAAGACATGCACTAGGTAGTACTGAAGTCCTGTGGTAGGTGATCCGTGAGTCCTCACTTAATAAGTCCTAACTATCTTGATCCAATTAGCAAGGAAACTAAAACTAAAGAGGGTTGCATCACATTTATGACATAAAATGTTTAAAAAGATGAGCATGAGTATTATTCATTGCAATAAACATGCTACAAATTCAATTTGTTTGAAGTCAAGAACCAAACAAAAACAGAGAAAGCAGCTCTGAGAGCCAAGACTTAGTGAATGAGCATGAGCACAGGCACGTCACACAGACCTGGGTGAAGAAGACAGAGTCAGGTGGGAGGCAGGGCTCATCTGACTCAGCTAGGCCACTCTTGCCCACTTTTGCTTTATTTTATCACATCAGCCAGAAAGTAGTAACTGATGGCTGAACGGTTGGGGCTGCATCCTCATGGATGCACTTGGCTTGAGTTCCAAAAATACAAGCAGAAGTGTTTTCTGAATGGTGATGAGCCAGTATGACAGGCTGAAACTACTTGGAAACCCTGGCAGGACATTTTGAAGCTCACAATGGCCAAGCCAAATGGGAGTATCAATGCATGTGGACACTTAGGTTTCAAGGCCCTAGCTTTTTCTATATAGCTAGAATCAAAATTCTATCCTGAACGGACCACAAGGAATGTGAATCCCTTTTCCTTTTGGATGATGTATTTGTTTCCTCAAACTCTCTATGTGCTAAAATAACCCCATTGGATGGTTATTGAAGATACTAATTGCTAGCTCTACCTACAGGATGGAAGGTGGCTTTTAGATTCATCAGGATAGTATAAAGAAAAATGTATAGCATATAAAATAGATGTGCATATCAGAGCTGAACATTTCCAGGAAAGAAGTGGGGAACCATGATTTTGATGGGTTCCTTTTCCATACTCTCAGGGTGAGGGTGGGATGCATTTTGCTATTCCCTTTGGGGAAATTTGCTAAGGCACTTTAACAGAGGCTAAGGACGTTTAGCTGCCTGAGCCCTTTGACAGGAGTATTAGCATTGCAGCCTCACTTGATTTAAGGAGGGAATTATTCCACCATCCACACTAATCTCTTCTGGCAAGAGGCAGAATACCAGCAATGGCTTCTCACAGAGGATGACAGGGCCCTCAGACATCCATTCCTTCCAGGATGGGAAACTTGCAACTCTTCAAAACGTTCATATAACCTGACTTATGACAGCCAAGTCCCAGAAAATCTTACATCACAGGAGCGATTTCTTCTGCTCTCACACAATTTTTAATGGAGTATATCGATAGCGTGCCTATTTTCTTCAGACTCTCTCCACACACACACACACACACACACACACACACACACACACACGTTCATGTTGGAGGGGGGCGTGTAGGCACACCAGTACACACAGGCCATGGGAGGATGTCAGCTGTCATGTTTCCTCTCTCCAGCTTATTCCCAGAAGACAAGGTCCCTCACTGAGTGTATGCTCCAGTGGCCCTTCTGTTTTTGACCCACACAGTTGCTGGGGTTTCAGGTGAGCATTATACACATTTCATTTTTTTTTTATTTTAATTTATTGATTGATTTGTTTACTGTATGTTTTTGTGAGCCCCAGCACGCATGTGAAGTTCAGAAGATGACTTGTGGGAGTAAGTTCTCTTCTTTTACCATGTTGGTTCTAAGGATTAAACTCAGGTTCGATGGGAAAGGCCTTTACCTACATGAGTGATCTCGCTGGCCCGATGTCTAACTTTCTTATAAAGATGCTAAGGATGTGATCTCAGGTCTCCTGTGCTCTCCCAGTATACCCAGTACACGCAGTACACTAACCCTGAGACAAAAGAGATAGCATTGCTTGCTTTCCACACTTGGACTGGGCCCGATGCCTCTGTCAAATGCCTGTGTGGGAAGGTAAATGTGCCCTACAGGTACACCAAGTATACCTACCTGTTCAATGGCCCGGGACTCTGCTAACCAGAGTCCTTTCTACTACATTTTCAAAGACCTTTCATTGTAAAAGGACAGAAGAGAAAGAGAGGAAGAAAACCGAACAATTTGCCCTTTATATCAGGTTCTACCACAGAAACCACTTTGGGAGTGCTTCAAAAATAACTCACCAAAGTGTTGATGGAGCAGCCACTGAGTCAGGCCCCCAAGCCTTTTTCAGAAAGCTGCTTTCAGTGAATGTGTACCCAAACCCAAGGCTGCTGTGCTCGCTCTTAGAAAACTTTCTGCCCCTCCCCTGCGCCACTGGAAATTTGGTAACCATAGATTTTGTATCCTGCTGAGGCTTGATATGTAGAGCTGTATTCTACCTGCTATTAAGCTGCTGATAGCAGTGTTTCTTTTGCAATTTATGAGCAATGTCAGCTGAAGGCAGAGAGTATTGTACACACTATATTTTCCCAGCTGGAGGTCTCCGTGAACGGAAAGCAAAAACATGAATACACATGCACTGAGGGCTTGAGGGAATAAAAAGACAGGGGGAGAAGTCTGCAGGCTAAAATCAGGTGGGTGGTCTTGATTACAAACCAAGTAGATAATAAAATATTCAAAGGAAGTATCAGCTAAATGGTCAGGAAATAGATACACAATATGAAGAAAGACCCAGAAAAGCCTTTCCCTATTTGTACCTCGCCAACCTAATTCCTAGACATGCCAAGACTTACCTTCTTGCTTGGGGTTTTAAATAGCTTACTGTAGCCAAAGGTCACTGGAAACCACACAAACAAAACCCACTCACCACTGTTTCCAAGAGCTACCTCAGCAGGCAGCTATGGTGGCACTGCCAATCCCAGCACCTCTGCCTACACTCTTCGTCAAAAGGCAAATTGTTCTTAACTAGAAATATTTTACATGAGGAGAGAAATGGAGTTGTTTTTGTGGTTAGGAAATGGATGCCTCGTATTGTCCAGCTGTCAATGGGCCTTTAAAAAAAATGAAATACATAGAGAAACCACCAGTTCTCAGAAACCCAATTCTACAGAGAAAGGCTCAAATTATGAGTCAAGAAACAGACAGTCAAAAATCACTAGAAAACCATTTTTCCCCTAAGAACTCTATTGAGAAATACAACAGATAACATTCCCAGGGATCTAGTTAAAGAACTTTTATTTGAGTCATTTAACTTTTAGCTGAACAAAGAGTAGAATTGCTTTGTCTGGGTAGTTGATTTCCAATTCTACTGTGTCTTAGGCTCACAGGAATTTCTATTCCTAACCATCATTCTATACTGGTTCCTAAATAGTGTGGGTCAGTTGATCTGAGTTACAGGCCACCTCTTAAAAGGCATGTGTGGCCATCATGTATGGGCAGGGCTGAAATCCCCCTGGCTCAGCTCTTCCCTTGGAAACCATGGCTCTCTAAAGAACTGTTCAAGTGAATTTGACTATTACTGCAGTAGGCTGTACTGACTGTTAAAACTGTGTTCCAACACTTAAATTAAAAAAAAAAAAAAAAACAAAAAAACTCACACAAAATAAATAATTAAAAACCAAAAGGATTATTTACGTTTTCCCCTGGAACATAAACATTTTAACATATAATACGGAAACAGAGCTTCAGTCTAAGCATTCATCTGTCTTTTTAACCTGAGCTTAGGTGGTTTTGATTCAGGAAAAAAAATCACCTCATGGAACTAACAAAATAAAACAAAAATCACGGAGCCTATGAAATTTATCAAGCTCAGAGCTAAGCCGGGGGAACGTAATTACCATTTAAATATAGCAACATGAACTTCCTTTGAAGGAATATCCTTTTGATGTTAGGTCTCAAATGCCAAGAGGCAAAAATCTCAGATCCTAACATTCTAACATTGTTCAGAGGAAGTCTAGGAAAAACCAAATGTGTCTCCTCATACCTCTCTCTCTCCAAAGAAGTATGAATCCACGTGTAGTCAGCAATGGTTATAGCAGCGAGATTTTACTAAACCATTGCCAATTCCTGAGAAATATCAGGGAGAAAGGACACCACAAGGCACAGATGACTCTCCTGACTCTCGACTTGGAGGAAATGCACAGTCTGAAAGGCTGAGCCCGTGCAATTATGTTTCTGGAGACTGCCGTCTGCTATGGGAGACCTTACTGTAATAGCATGACTCCCAGCATCCCTCAACATCAGAAGGTTATTCATCCTTTCAGCACAGCATAAAGTATGAAATGCTTGCTGGTAAACTTGGTTTCTTAACATACGCCAATGGGAACTGTCTTTGGAGGGCTCTTCTAAGTAATCAGAAATGCCGGACAATCCCATACCTGTAGATGGAGGTTAGATAAATTTTTCTCTTTTTCACAATAACTTAACTAGTTAGTGAATTAAAAAAAATAAATTCTACATTGTACAGGCATGTTTGTAGTTAGCCTTCAACCATAAGACATTGCCATACTTTTAATTCCTAGTTGCTTATACAATGTTAGGTAAATAAAATAATTCAATAAATTCTATTGAATACTTTGCATGTCTCACTCTCTTTCTCTGTGTATGTGCACACACACATTTACATGTATGCAGGTACTTGCACAAGCATTGTATATGATTGTGGAGGCTCAACATTGACATCCAGTGTCTTTCTCAATCTCCCCCGCCCCCATTCTGTATTTATTGTGGCAGAGTTTTGTTGAAACTGAATCTCATCTCCAAGCTGAATAGCTACCCAGGTTGGAAGTAGGATTTCCTCTCTTTAATTCCCAAGTGTCAGGCTTGCAGGAGGCCTCCACCCCTGCCAAAGATGTGAACTGCAGCCCTCACACTTTCTTGGCAAGAGTGCCAAGTGCTCTATCCAGTGACCCATCTCACAGGAGCTTGTGTATAGACACACACACACACACACACACACACACACACACACACAAACACACACATTGTGTATGTCTCAGTATCTCTACAAAACATAAGTCATGAAAATGAAATACAGCAAAACACAAAACAGACAACCTCTAATTAAAAAAAGACAACAGGAGGAAAGAGAACCCTTCAAAGTACAGAGTCTTTTCATCAGTTCTGGTTTTAATTACCTATGAAAATGCAGCTAAGAATCTGCCATATTCTTATGATCAAAAACTTATCTCCAAGTAGATGTTTATTTCTCGGATTTACATAGCATGTAGTTTATGATCATTTAACTACAGAAAGAAAGCAGTAATTGTTCCTTGAAATGGCATAATTGACACCTTTTGCAGCTTTTCTACATTTTTCCTAAATATCAAAGTCTTTAATCTTAATTATTCTAAAGATAGCATGTGTCGGTAAAGTCGGAAAATTATGCAACAATTTGCTCATAACCACAATATAGTAAGAAGGGTCTTCAGATTTGCATTACAAAGCGCACGTGCACACACACACACACACACACACACACACACACACACACACACGGAGGGGGAGCGCAAGCACATGTCTGGAATTCCTAGTATTTCTCTGTGCATAAAGAGCAGTGTCCAGGAATATGCATAGCTGGAGCATTACAAATGAACTATACTGACAGGCGATGTCAGGGAAGAGGAAACTATGTCTGGCCCTGAAACCTGTGTCTGAGTGAGTGTTAGTGACTCAGAAACTGCTGTACATTAGGACTATCCTGGGTGCTTTTAGCCAGTGACTGGAGAAGGACCATAAGCAGAAGCATGCTTTAATTTCTCAGTGATTCAAAAGGAAAACATGCATTTATGAAATGACATCCTAGTCTAGATGAGTAGTTGCCAACTCCGTTCATCTGAGCACCATGTTGGAAGTTACAGGCTAACAGCAGTAACTAAGAAAGGAAGGAAGGAAGGAAGGAAGAAAGGAGGGGAAGGAGGGAGGGAGGGAGGCAAGAAGGAAGGGAGGGAGGAAGGTAGGTAAAGAAAAGAAAAAAAAAAGGACATCACTCTGTATTAAATCAAATGAACACAAATTGGTCCAGAAACCTGAACCAATCTTTAAAAAGCACATTTTTTTAAGTCCTATTATGATCTGAATGTGAAATCCAGATTGAGAAGAACGTAGTGGATCTTAAGGTTAATAAAACACACTTAAACAATTTTTTTTTATATTTAGCCAAACATACTTTCTCTGCAGAGCAGAGGACTATGCCTTGCCAAATACAATATGCCTTACAAAACAAAACAAAACAAAAAAACAAAACAAAACCATTTCTCCTATGGTGGAAATTGAGCTCCTCTGGTCAGATAAATAATATACTAAGGTCAAAGGACAAGAGACTTTTCCAAATGCTCCATCAACAAGGGTGGTATTTATAGAACTCAGAATATCTTAAGTGTTGAAAAGAAAATATGGCTCATATTGGCTAAGGATATAAATCATCCAACAGTGTCTAGATACTACGAGAAAATGTCTGAAATTCACTAGGAGGGAAATTCACTTGAAAGAAAACATTTTCCAGAGCCTTCAAACTTGACCCACTCTTTTATCTTTGAATAATGTCATGTTTCTGCAGATGAAGTCGACAGCAAGTGCTGCCTAAGAGCTGTCGGTGGCCCAGACAGCTAGTGCACCATCCTACAGTTTATACACCAGCTCTCCCATTTGTTTTCAAAGTCTTATTTTTAATCTATGACCATTCACTACCTCCCAAATCTTTAACCCCATTCTGTAGCAAAAACAGACTCCAGGAGTTTAATGATTTAGTTGCACATCTCTTGTGCCTGCCCGGATTCACTTCTGTGAGGCTGCGGGCCTCCTTTAGTTAGAAATATCCTCAGTCTTTGTGTTACTTAGGTAAAAGTAATTTCCTAAGCCTCTTTTTATGTCTTGTTCTCTTGAAGGCATAGGCACTACAGTGAAGATGAACTACAGCCTTACGAAGCAAACCAGATGATCGCTAAGGGAACAGCTGCACTTTTAGGCACAAGGGCCCTGAAGAAAATTAAACAGACAAGGGTTTGAGAACGGGTAGAAGAAAAGGCATTAAGGGATGGCAGTCAAGGAATGTTTTACTGAGGAAGTAATATCTGAGCCAAGAGTTGAAATCCATGAGATCGAAGGTCATGACATACTAAGGCTCACAGGCAGCAGGAGAGAGGTTGCAAAATTCAAGAGATGCCCTCAAAATGCCTCTGCTGAATGCCAGTCGAGAGATGTCAGCAGAAACCCAAAGGGACAGATGAACCAGTGCCCTGCGAACCCTCGCATAGGTGAAAGTAACACTGCTCCTTCCCCTTATTTATCCTTTCTGTCTTGAAATTCCACTTGACTCCCTGAGCTGTGGTCTGAGCAAACACTAATGCAATATATTTTGCAGCAATCATGGCTTTTATCTGGATGGTTGCAAGGAGGAGGGAAACCATACCGTGGAGCCCTTCTACTATAGAGTAAATGAACCCCTCTCTTTGAAGTGTGTAATAAGTGATTGTTTCATAATCTGTAATACCTGAAATACTTAGTGACGTATATCCCCTTAGCCAAACAAACCTTAAGGAAAAATAGCAACATGCTGTTTGAAGTAGATTGGTTTGTTTAAACACAAGCCTGGAAACCAAGAGACAGCATTTGAAACAGCAAAGAACTGGCCCCAGTCCAAAAGTCCATGGGCACAAGAAAGAAGATACTGGAAGGATGCGTTCAGGGAGTCTGATAGATGGAGCAGTTTTAATGAGCTCCAGCTTAGTGCTAAATGAAAAACGCAGCCAAAGAAAGACCCTGTATGTGATTCTGAGTAAGAAAAGTCAAGCAGTATCTTATGTAGAAACTTAGAGATCTGTGATAAAATATAGGACCCCCCTTGCGGGCGCGCGCTCACACACACACACACACACACACACACACACACACACACACACACACACACAAATCTCAGAATAGAGATTACGCGATTATATGGAGAAGGAAGAAGAAGGATTACAGAAGGCTCACCCAGACATCTCCGAAACTGGAAAGTTCCATTCGTAGTTGGCACAGAAAGACAAATATTTGTTTCCATGTTGTTCTTTATGAGTGATGCCTTAAATATTTTAAGTAATATGTTGCATGTAGTCAGCATTAACAATCAAAACAAGATATTAGACTCTTCCTTCAGCAAGAATACAGATCTTGACACAAATGACACTCCTGCTTCTGGCATGCAATGAAATCCTCTTTTAAAGCTTATAGACATCCTCCTTGTATTTACTCTTTGTTTTAATGAACATAGGGTCAAGAAAAGGAAAAGAATTCCCACTCTCTGAAATGAAAAGGAAAATCAGAATCATTTATGAATAAAAATGGCTCAGCAGGAGGAACTCATGTGTGTGTATCCATCTTTTTAGTTTTCATTTTGCCTTTTTTTTTCCCTTTTCTTTTTTCTTTTTTTTTGGAGGCAGGGTCCTACTATGTTGCCCTAGTTATCCTAGAACCCACTCTGTAGACCAGACTGGCCTTGATCTCACGGACATCCTCCTGTCTCTGCCTCCTAAGTGCTGGTATCAAAGGCAAGTACCACCACACCCAGCTGTATATTCTTCTTTGACAGAGCAACCTGCGGTGTCCTTAGCTAATTCACATGCGACATAGCACAGAGTCTTCGAGGAACACTGCAGTTCCATTCACTTCGAACAGTGTGTTTACAGGAAACTGAAGTCTAATTTTCTTAAGCATCATAGGCAAGTACTTCCAAAAATAATAAAAGAATAATAAAACCATTACATATCCATGCAAATCAAACTTCACAGAACAGTGGCAGGCAGCCAATCCAACTATTTCAGGTCTGCTCTCCCATCTGCTTGGCCTGTTAACTGTCGGGAAATACAAGCAAATCACTTCTTCTGCAACTAATTCACAACAGGATTCCTACAAACCAGACTCCACGATGCAACTTTAATAAGACGAAACAGCTTATTATGATCAATAAAGCAAAACCTCCCAGCAGTCCAGAGGCAAATGCTGGCTCAAAGGCCTCTTCCGTGGACTTGAGGCACCCTTGCCTGGACTGTGGAAGGCCCATGACCAGGAAACCCTCAGACATCAGGGAGCAGTTCTCCTCCCTCTCCCTCCCTC
>NW_022196895.1:50669367-50704367 GCF_008632895.1 Mastomys coucha
TCTCTCTCTCTCTCTCTCTCTCTGCCTTGATTCCTCTCTACATATGAATCCAAAGGCAGTCTCTTTCTGCTAGGCTTTATTAGCCCCAATATGTGGTAATTAATTTACTGCAGGCTCTTAATTCATAAATGGATCAAATAAAGCTTTCCACGGCTTTTGGCAGCCACCCCTTACTAAATTATGGTGACTAGAAGTTGGTTCAAATGCTGCTTATACGTCATCTCCTTCAGCTTGTAAAGTTCAGTTAGGGAGTTCTTAGCCTATTGTGTCTGTATTAAGCCTTCAAAGAAGGAATTATTCGTGCGTTTTCCATTGGAAGGTGGGAAGGAAAGCTGGAGATGAATTTCTAGAATGTTGATCTAGCTATTAACAAATTTTTTTTAAAAAAAACCTTCGCCCTCAGTATCCAAAGGCCTGCACACAGTGAAGGAGAAAGGCTAGTAAAGTATGATACACTAAAATTAACAATGGAAACTTAACTACCAATGAAGGTTCTGGACAAGCAAACACAAAAAACGTTGAGTTGAGTTTTGTACTCTGTATTTTATTGCTCAATGCCACCAACAGGTATATATAGATTAGGTTGGACTGGGGACTTAACTGACAACCAGAGAAGGCAGCTTGAACTGATGTCACTACTACTAGTACTGCCACTTGAACCTTTTGTTTTATTTTATTTTTTAAAAATAAAGATAGGGTCTCATGTAGCTCAGGCTTGCCCTGATCTCACTGTGAAGCTGAGGATGACTCTGAATGCCTATTTCTCCTGTTTCTACTTCCTCTCTTCATACTGGTATTGGGATAACCAGTACGCACCTCCATGCCCTATATAAGGATAGATTATAAGGGTGTATTACCAGTATGTACTACCATGCATATTTTATGGGTGCTGGGGATAGAAGTCAGGGTTCCATGTATGCTAGGCAAGTACTTTACCAACCAGCCTCATTTCTTATGTGTACACCTTGCCTGGTTGGCCAAGCTTAGCTAAGCCCGCCTAACAACCTACCAAAGGACTGCACCTAACTAGCATGTTAGATGATGTGTATATTTTCTGTTTGCTATCTATTTCTCCCAAGCTGGAGACAGCTCTGTTCAGAGATGGGGGTTAAAAATCTTTCCCTTTGATTCGTCCCTTAACAGCAAGTTGGGGACTAGCCTCTAGTTCTTTCTGTGGTTGCCCCAAGATGTAAGAAGGATGAGTGCATCTTCCAACAAAACACATTAATTCAGAAATGTTCTGTGTAACGAATCCCCATGCCTATCAGTAAAATAAACATTTTGGTCCTACCATTCTATAAACACTCCAGCCTTCCCTAGAGTGGGCAGCAGAAGGAAGAGAAAAATAATTTTGTTGTGCACCCCAACTGCCAGGGACGCCAAGGTTCTAAATCTCCTTAAAGCTAACAACAGATTAGTAGCCTGGCCTGTACTGACTTACCTATGGAAAAGGGGCTCCTCTTCACTCCGGTATTACAAGCCTTGCTCCTCCAAGATAACATTTTCAAGGTTTTAAAAATATTTCCCTCAGCTGACTGTCTGTCACCTCGTTGACTTGACTGATAGAACAGCAAGGGCCCCAAGCCAACCACACCAACCCATCCCAACCCAGTCACCCACTCCATGCCAGCACAGACTTGAACTGGGTGGGATAGAGGTATGGGAAGGAGGGACAGATTTAATCACCACCTTGTAGGTTGGTGAATAAAGTCTTTGGATAATATTAATCCAATTAGACTGTTTGGGGACTGAGGCCCGACCACATGCTCTGTAAAGAAGACAGACGTCTATGCCCCAGAGCCATCAATGTAATGTTCATGTCATCATTTTTGGTCTTTATCCTCAAGAAATAAAAGCAGGTACCATTTATTTTTCTAAAGTGGATAGACCAAACCAAACAGGACCTTTCTAGACAGATAACAATACTTGAAAATACAAGTAGTTGCATGTGCTGTGTGTGGTTAAGTGAGCAAAGTTGCTCAAAGACATTCCAAACACACCCTGCCCAAGTGTGGTTTTACAAGTGTATACAACAGTGGAACTTGATTTTGTTCAACACATCTTTCCTTTGGAGACAGAAAGTACTTATGAAACCTGTCTCAACTACAATTTCATGGGAGTTCAAAAAAAGGGAAGGGTTTTACAAAAAATACTGAAAAGAGTTTTGGGGAAATAAGAACAATATCAGTGGTGTGACAAACTCTCCTTGCTAAATAAAAATAAGAAGAGCAGAGCTTTGGCCAAAAGAATAACTGACAAGGACCCATAGGGAGGTAGACAGGGCAAAGGCTGTAAAAAATTCACTCCCAAAGTCACTAATCTTGCATTAGATAACCAATAAACAAAAGAGTTCCATGACATTAGAAGTTTTATCTCCTGTTTGAAGTCCTCAAACTTAACAGTCTGTATAAGAATAAAACAAAATGGAGGCCACATTTATCAGGGATAACTGTGTCTAACAATCTACACTAACAGATGGACCGTAACCCCAAAACATGGGAGTTTGAGGCACCATGACCCCAAGCTCCATTCTACAGTATGTGGAGAAGCTTCTGCTTCAAAGAAAAATAACAGTGATCTTGAAAAAAACTAATTGCAGTCTTTAAATAATAATTACAGTAGTATATTATATATCAACTGAAATGATCTCATAATGGCTACCAGGAATTCTCAGCTAAGAACTTTCATTGTATAATATAGTATACTATAATATACTATAATATAATATAATATAGTATAATACTTACAGTCACTAAAAAAAATCAAGAAGATGAAAGTAAATTTGCATAATAGAAAGAAAATACCTTTAGCCTTTGGTTCCCTAAAATTAGCAGCAAGAAAGATGACAGTCACGCATGTAGAGAAAGTTTTTCTTGGTAAACTGATAAAAGCAGACTAAAGTTATATGGCAATCCACAGCTCAAGGAAGCTCTGGAAATGGCCTATCTTGATTTTTTTTTTAATTCTATCATCAAGTCCCACAAAGGTCTACTCCTTAGCAGGTAGGAGCAGACAACCCAGGACCCACAGACATTTGAGGACTCACAGACATTTGAGGACCCACAGACATTTGAGGAATGTCAACACTATGAAATGGAAAGCTCAAATTAAGCATAGTCAAAAGAGAATTAAGTTAAAATTAACACTAAGGGGAAAAGAAGTCTCTTCAGAGGAAACAAGAAGAGGATTATTCATAAAACTAGAATGGAAGGCTTAAGGAAACAATTCTATTTTTAAAAAAGCTTTTAAAAATGAAAAATACATGAGAACAGATTTGTCAGTGAAAAAACAATGATAAATTTGGGGGAAAAGTCTGCTGAAATCAGAAAATACATAAATACCTATACACCAGAGTTTTGAGAAAGGAGGGAAAGGGATGATTTTAACAGGAGGTTCTAAATAAGAGTAAACCTTAAAAGAGAACTGAAATGGAAAGGATAGTTATTCCAAGGCAGTCTGTCTGTCGACAGTATCTAAAAGGACCCTCTTCCAGGCAAAGGACCAAGTTTAGCATGACAAATGATGTCAACAAGATATGCCAGAATGCTCTAAACAAAGAAAAGATGAAGGCTAAGTGGACAAGACAAGGATCAAATACAAGATCTCAAGTTGGCTTGCACACCTCTAACACAACACAGGGCACTGAGGTCCCACCTTCAAGGGTTCAAGGTCAAGCAACTTCCATTCAGCTCCACAGTATTAACTAAGTATGAGGACAGAAGGAACACACATATTCAGGCCTTCCAGATTTCACAATTTTTATTTCTCATGAACTCTACTGGAAGACAGACTCCCCCAAACTAAGGTCAGACCAAGAGAGGAGGGCATCCAATACCACATGCGATGGTATGTATCTTCAGCACATTGTAAAATAACAACCACAGGTTTTGCAGCATGGGAAATGCCTATGTCATCAGTCTTGACTAGAGTAGGTCAGATGATGGGAAAACTAGTCCAATAAAGGATACTTGATGCCTTTCAATGTAATGAGAGGCAATTTAATTCTGGCAGGATAATGCATGGTGAATTAGTGATGGGCTTGGGGAACACTAAGCAAACAAAGTAAAAGTCAAATATTAACTCCAAGGAGAAAGAAAGGTGGATGACACAGCAAGGAAATCACAGCACGCTGCTGTGCTGTGGTAGTACATTCATAACCACAATAATGTAAACATTGAATATTTGTCCAATAGAGAACTACTTGTGGTAGGCAATTCCTATAATGGTCCCTGGTTCTACTCACTTCGTAGTAGTCACACTCTGCTTGAAGTGAGTATAGTTAAAGAGCTATCATGTCTAACATTAAGTTATACAAGAGTATGGATTCTATTTGGGACTTTATATTCACCTATCCACCACCTATCTATCTATCTAGCATCTATTTTGGATTTGATTTCTTCTGTTAATTTGTTTGAAGACTTTGCTCTTCATGGAAAATGTTTTGGTTTGAGAGTTATTGCACAAGATTGAAGAATAAGCACTCGAATGATTTTTACAAAATTTAAGAGTAAGAACTAACCACACATATTTTTTGATAGATCTATCTATCTATCTATCTATCTATCTATCTATCTATCTATCTATCTATCTAGGCTATCTATCTAGGCTGTCTGTCAATCTTGATGAAGAAGCAAGCTGCCACGCTGTGAGTGGTTCTATAGAGAGCCCATGTTAAAGCCTTTAGCCCAGTAGCCCACAACAGATTACAGCTTGCCAATAGCCACATAAGTGAGCTCAAAAGAGAGTCCTTCAGGTTCAGCCAAGTCTTCAGTCAATAGCAGCTCTGGCCACAGCTTGACAAAATCCTCTGGAGACAGCCTGGTCTGAAGCAAACAGCTAAGTTGCTTCCACATTCCTGACCCAAGGAAACTGTGACATAATATATGTTTGTTATTATAAGGCTCTATGTTTTAGAATAACTCGTCAAACAGCCATAGAGGGCTCATAACTCATAATTATATTGGGAGTATGGGTAGGGTAAAATATATTTGTGTTGGAGGGAAAAAGAGAGCTTAGTCATTGTGTTTCCAAATAAGAAAGAAATATTTACACAAACACACACACACACACACACACACACACACACAAATGAGAAAAGGAAAACTGGGATAAGAAACTACTATTTTTCTTTTTTTTCTTTTTTTTTTTTGGTTGTTGTTATTTGCCTAAGAGAAATCTGTGGACTTTTCAACTGTGCATGCATGTGCATGCCTGAGTGCATAACCTGGATAGAATTTAGAAAGGAAATAAAGCTGCCCTCATATGTGCACTCTCCTGCATCCAATACCATCTCTGTTTCACAGTGGTGCCTGCACAGTTCCATTAGGCCAAGGGCCTCAGAACCTGCCAGTGAAGCTATCATGGGTTGGAACAACTTGTCAGATGAGACCTTCAGTGAGCCCTTCCTCAAGTGAGCTACAGGAGTCACTTTACCTGAAGAAGTGCTGATGGATCTACGTTCATGAAGACTCAAATCAAGCCTACCCATTCAGCAGGACTTGGAACTAGCCCAGGGGATATTTAAGAGTAATGCCACTAGAGTGATCTGCTAAGCATTCTCTGCAGAACCCGTCAAGTCTGGCCTGATGTTGCCATGAACACCCAAGATCATTACACTCCTTTGCTGTAGGATGTTTAGTCCTACCAAAAGTTCATGCAGCCCGGTCCACTCCATTTCACAGATGAGAAAAGCCAGGCCCAGGGCCAAGGAGAAAACAGCTAAGGCTGAACACTGAGCAGTGAAACTGTAGCCCATGCACACGTTTTCATTCTCTCCCTCTTTCCCTCTGTGTGTCTCTGTCTTTCTCAGACTTGCCTTAAACACACAATCTTCCTGACTCCACCTTACGCATGTTGGGATTAAAAGCATATGCCATCCAACCTAGCACTGGATTTGACACCCAAGCCAGTGCTGCTGCCCAGGGTTCCTTTTATTCAGTGTGCCTTATTAATCCCCCCAAGTCCCAAAGCATGTCTGACCCCACCCATCTTGTTCATTTGAGTTATGAAAAATGTGTCTGATGTCAAACTGAAGAGGAGGGGGTTCATTGTGTTTGCAAAAGCAGGGAACACAACAAAAATTCATTTAAGTACTGCTTCACCAGGCTGCCGTACACACAGGTATGTATGTAACACATGGGGAGAGAAGGATGAGGTGAGGCCCCAACCTGGTTTTCCAATCCTACCACATTTTTTTAAGGCAGGCAATCACCAGTGTAGCTGCCCTCAAACTCGCTGTGTACCCAGGCAGATGTCAAATTCATGGCAGTCCTCTGGCCTCAGCCTTCGCAATTGCTGAGGTTCTAAGTATGAACCCCCATAACTTGTTGCCAACTTACCATCCTTACCTAGAGCCATATCAATTCTGGCAGCTCTGTTCTTTATCGCTTGGTTTAATTTTTTTCCTCTTGGTTTAGCTACCCATCTTTCCCCAAAATGTGTGTGTCTAGGGTATCAGTACTCTATTACTAAGGACTCCGGAGGAGTCTGCTACATAGCTAGGTGAAGAGATAATAGAGTACTACAGACAATAAAACAAAACAAAACAAAAAAATTAACCAAAAATGTTATAAATGTTTGCTGAACTATGGAACCCCTTTATTTAGGTCTTAGCAGACTCAACATTTTCTTTCAAGTGTGAAGTGCTCCTTCTGCACAGTTATCACAGGAGATGAAGGTCCAGGATGTGTAGCCATGTTTTATGCCTGTCTTCTTACTAGTCACACTTAAAAATAATGGAGAGATAGACATAGAGACATAGATGCGCACACAGAAAGAGAGAGAGAAGAGAGAGAAAAGAGAAGAGAGAGAGAAAAGAGAAAAGATAGAGAAGAGAAGAGAAGAGAAGAGAAGAGAAGAGAAGAGAAGAGAAGAGAAGAGAAGAGAAGAGAGAGATTAAAGAGAGAAAAAGTCCCCATGGAGTGGGAAAAAGGCTCTGGCTGCCTTAGAGGCATTTCCGGGTTTCCATTTGCACTCCCATCAGTGTGATTACACTCACCAACAGACCAGGCGCTCCTGTTACCCTTTCATCATTTTTCATTAATGACTAGAAGGAAGTACAAGAGGGAGTGACATCAAACACTGAACCATAACAAGTTGGGCTGCCAGAATTCATAGTCGAAGAATACAAAATCAGGCTCCCTGACCAATCTCTTCTGCAAACTGATCCTTCTACATTGCAAAAGAAACCCACAATTTTCCCAAAGTGCCAACAAGGACCACCTACCCCTTGCTAGAATTACTGCATTCCCTACAGACCAAGTATAATATAAAGAGTGATTCTACTCATGAGGGTGGTCGGGCAAAGAGGCAATCCTAGAGGGGAACACTAACTCCTCATCAATAAATCTCAAAGTGGGATCCCAGGGATCAGGCTTAGCTCCAGTCTCTGACTCTTCAGTCTTGTATAGTCCAGCCCACCCTCACCTGGAACTCTGGGGTAGGGGTAGGTGAGCAAGCATGGCAAGGAGATTCCTAACAAAACATCACTTAAGCCCTGGAACTTTGTGCCTCTAAATTCTCTTTCAGATCCTGACTTGACTGGACAACGGGTCATAAATTCCCCATACTGCTTTATTTTCTTCAGTGCGAGAGAATAAAGACGGGGATGTTAAATCAGTCTTGCAGACTTAACAATTACATCCGACACATGATATGCTTCATTGAAATTCCATACTTAGAAAACCTGCTGCTCCCAAGAAACTGCAGGCTTTGGGGGTTGGGTGGGGTGGGGAGAACTGACCCAACCGATGATATTTATTTCAAAAAGATAGTTAATACCGAAGTCATACATAAAATGAGATCCCTTGGAAGGTATATACTTCAAGGATTTTTTGAATAACCAACTGGGAGTTTGAGGCAATATTCTTCTACTATGTCACTGAAGATTCATGTCAGTCAAATAATTTTAAGTATCTCACAGCACTGTTTCTTTGAAAATGGAGCCCTTATTCTCCAAATCTCACTATCAGTTCAAAACTAAAAACAAACACCACTACCAACAACAACAACAACAACAACAACAAAACCCTCCCTAGCAGATACACCATCTACTAGTCTTCCTATCAACAGGGGCTGCAGAGAGTTTTGTGTGCCTCTGATGCCTTCCTGTCTAGAGAGCCTCAGTCTGTGCTTGAGTTCTCAAACATCTACTGAAAGGAAGATACCTCTCACGCAATCCTCTTACTGCAGCCACCTCGGTGACACATTCCAAGAACATCCAACCAAGGGAGCTAGCTGACCCTGTACCGTTTCCACCCAACTTGAGTATTGGCTCCCACACATCTGTTAAGGACAAGAAATCATCCCATACATATACAGGAGAGGTGTTGCTAAGAAGAAACTAACTTCCGGTGCCGTCTGGAATAGGCGTACTTCCGTATTCTGAGAAGTGAGTGTCTCTCTTCCGGAAGCTGAGGAACCCAGAGGAAAGTTGCCTTTGTTAGGTCTTGCTAGACAAGTTGGCCTCTGCTACTGCACCAGTGAAATGAAACATGGTAAATGTTTTTAGCCAGCTCTCTTGACTTGAGTGACTTCAAAAGCTGTCTGTCCATGGAGGGCTACATGGCAAAACACAGACCGCAGATGTGCATGGGAGCTTCCATGCCTCCCATGGAAGGATCCTAGCCTCCCGCCAGCCTAGAACATGTGGTGCTCCTTCTTCTGAGCAAAGGAAAGTGGATCGTTGTTTTTCTTTTTCTTGTTATGACGCACATAGCTGAAAACTACATTTGGGGCATTTTGTAAAAATATTTAGTGAATATTAAATTTAAAAAACATTTCTCTCTATAAGCCAAACGGAGCTCCCAAGTTTCAGCCAAAACCTTAACAGACAGGGAAGTGTTTATTTGCTTTTTGGCAGCTTTTAAAAACTAGTTATGTTCATCCACACACTCACAACCAGAGAAGATTAATTACTTTAGTTGGGAACGAGAGAGTCTGAAAAAAAGTACTGCCAGTAATCACTTTATGTAGAAGTTCTGCTACTCTGCTAGAATGGTCTTCCCTCCAAGATTTGGAGACCAGAATGGGGGTAGGGGTGGAAAAATCATAAGAGCTGGAGGTTGGAGAGGATTGGGTCAAAAGAGTGCCTTCTGGAAAAGAGAAGATTGCTGCTCTCATAAATGGAAGTGTCTGTTACTGCCTAGACCAGATCAATAGTCAGCAGTCCATTAAGGTAGTGATAAGGGCACATGAGCATCCATCCCTTCCTGAAGGGCTACTGTCAGCTGGAGAAAGAAGAGTCAGTTTGTTTAAGGGTGTGGCCTCTGGTGGATGGTCATACTCCAATGGATGGCCATACCTAAGAGTCTTTGGGTATTGGTTCTCAACCGTCCTAATGTTGTGACCTTTTAATACAATTCCTCATGCTGTGGTGACCTTCATCTATAAAACTGTTTCTGTTGCTACTTCAGAACTGAAATTTTGCTATGGTTATGAACTGGAATGTAAATATCGGATATGCAGAATGGTCTTAGGTGGCCCATGTGAAAGTGTCGTTAGACCTCCCCACTCCAAAAGGCGGCAC
This sequence comes from Mastomys coucha, assembly GCF_008632895.1. Taxonomy (NCBI): domain Eukaryota; kingdom Metazoa; phylum Chordata; class Mammalia; order Rodentia; family Muridae; genus Mastomys; species Mastomys coucha. The sequence goes on from NW_022196895.1 coordinate 50,678,894, forward strand.
GACTCATAGGTTGAGGACCACTGGTTTAGAGACAGTACAAATTGGATTCAGTGGATTTTAGAAAGAAAGAAAGTGGGATGCGGGAGGGGACAGAAAACATGAAGCTGGTATAGGCGAGTCTGGGAGTAGAGGGGTGTGTATATATGATCAAAAGCTATGTATACTAGTTAAAAACTTAAGTAAAATATTATATATAAAAAGAATTAGTTTTGTGATGGGAGCCTTCCGCATTCAGGCCATGGGCTAATGAGATGGGCGGAGCTTCCTGAGTGTGTACTAATTTTCTCATTGCTGTAACTTGACGCCCGAAGGAAGCCACTTAATCTGAAAGGATTCATTTTGACTCACTGTTTCAGGGGATTTCCGTCTGTTGCTGCAAGGAAGGCCTGTCAGCATTCACAGCAGTGAGAACGTGTGGCCCCTCACCTGGTAGGTCAACCAGGAAGTAGAGCATTAGGCCAAGCCTGTGGGCAGGCATGCCTTCCACATCTCAGGCCTCGTAGCTCATATCTCCCCACTGTATTCCAAAGGTTCTGTACCGTCCTCAAGTGAAAGCACCATCTGGGTACCAATTGCTCAAAGTGTGAGCTTGGCAGGGGATCAAACCGTAACAATGAGGTGGCCCCCACTTCCCTGACAAAAGTGTTTAAGGGTACAGACCTACCAAGTCTGTCTGTCCTACGTCACGCAGAATCAGGAGCCACCTTTCAGAGACTGAAATGCCACAAAAGTGTCTCAGATACTTATTGAGTCAGGAGGCTCAATTATGAAAAAAAAAAAAAAACAACCAAAGAGGAGCATGCATATGAGTGCTCAATTTACCATTAGGTTATAGGAAGTTATCAAACGAGCAATCAGGGGCTTGTGTACCTTGCTGCACTTTTTATCTGCCCCTCTCTTGAGTCTCCTGAATGGGTGTCAGATTCTGCTAGATAGTCTGCAATTGTGCCCATGAGCCTAATTCCTGCAATTTTCTTTGCTGAGAACGGCTCTCTAGAACCTAGGATATGCCTTCTCTCGTATTATGGCTTATTTTCTCTTTGCCAAGGAAATACCAGCCAAGCTTCTTTTTGAACAAGAATGCTGGAGAAGGACATGTGGGAGTGCTCTATACTGGTAAAAAGTACCCTGATAGTTCTACCTGCCAAGGGAGGAGACACTGAAAGGAAGCATAGGAGGCAGGCAGACGGGCAAGGCACGGCATAGATGTGCCAGAGAGAACTCTGTACACTGCTCGACTATGTCAAGTAATAAACAGTGTGTACTATGAACAGGTTATGACACTCAAAGGGTTGTCTATGAGTATCCTGTCCTCACTTCCTCGTCTTTGAGGAAACAGAGCTTAACAAAGAGTCGTTAGGAAGACAAGCCTAAGTGGTTGGGGCTCCGGAAACTAGATGATGAAATAATATTTCCTCACTGTGGGTTTGAATCTCTGGTGTTTAACAGCCCCTTTTAACTCTCTTCCCTTTCCACGGGCATGGGGTATTATGAATGCCATTCTAGATAGAAGCAGAGGCCAAAGCTAAACCTTTCTACTATGGTGGCAGAGACCAGGGTCTGGACATCAGCATCACAAGCTAGACACAGAACTTGGAGCTAAATCCCCTTTGTTATTAAAATGAAGAGGGTCCAAAGGTGGATCGGGTGAGAAAAGTGTTCATATCTTTGTATTCTGGGCATCCACACTGCTCCAGTCCATTCCAGAAAAAAGTTAAACCATGTATCCTTGCACATCACAAATGTCTGTTGTTACAGACTTAGCAATCAATTTCTTGAAAACCACTTTGATTCCAAATCTACAAGCATCTCCCTTTATATAAAGATGTGTCATCCTATGAACTTACATTCATTTAAAATTGGAACCAATGTGAATAAGCACTGAAGAAATGTTAATTAAACTAATTATATCTATTCCACAGAATAATTCATACCAATAAAAACTGTTTCTTAGAAAGGACAAAGTGCCTGCCTGTCTGAAATACAGTCTTATAGTGTAACATAGGTTCGAATTCCTGAACCTCTTGCTTCAGACTCTCCAATGCTGAGAAAGAAAGACAGAAAGAAAGAAAGGGAGGAGAGAGAGAGAAAGGGAGGACAGAGGGAGGAAGGGAGGGGAAGGGTGGGGAAGGGAAGGGAAGGGAAGGGAAGGAAGGAAGGAAGGAAGGAAGGAAGGAAGGAAGGAAGGAAGGAAGGAAGGGCAACATTCAACATAGCAATGTAGATGTAACAATAAGCAGAGGAAGAGGGCACAAAAGGCAGTCACCGCCTCCCATCCCATCTCAGTCATAAACTAGTGGAATTTAACCTTTCAAATACAAGGCTGCCCAGATGGTTCAGCAGCTAAAGGTGTTTGCCATCAATCCTGACAACCCGAATTTCACCCCTGAGTCTCACACACAGGGGAAGAGACAAGTCATACATGTTGTCTTCTGAATGCCAATGTGCACCATGGCATGCCTGCGAGCTCACATGTGCATTTGGCAGAAATGAATAAAGGTAATTCTAGTATAATAGCACCCAGGCATAGACACATGTCAATATAATAAACTGATCTTTGACAAAGGAGCAAAGGCAACAGATACTGAAAGGTGCTACATCAGCTGTGTACAAAAACATCGAGACACAAATCTCATAACCTCCACAACGACATTCAATACGGACTATGTAAGTGCAAAACTATAAAACTGAAAGAGAGCATAGAAGAAAATCTGGACAAATTAGAAAAGGAAGGGAGGGAGGGAGGAGAGAGAGAGAGACAGAACCATTGTCAGAGGAATACAAGACAAGCTCTGCAACTGTGAGAGAGCATTTGTTATCTACCATAGGCAAAGAGCTCTTCAAATTAAATAGTAAGAAAACAAACACTTGTTTTTCAAATGGCCCAACCGTGTTAGCAGACACAAACCATCCCAGAAGACAGACAAATGGTGAATTACAACCACGAAGCAGGCTCTACCCCAGCATAGTTTAGGTGAACAGGAACCTGACAAAACAAGATGCTCATTCCATGGATCAAAACACAGAACCTGAGAACACTAAATACTAGAGGGTGTAGAGTCACAGGAGCTTTTATTCATCCCTGGTGGGAACTCAGGAATGGCCCAGTCACTTGGCAAAGGCAGCTTGACAGACACTTTTTTAATGAACATGTTATTAAACATTTGTCCTAGAAAGTGTGTCTAGTATCTGAGCTCAGCTATTCTTTTGAATGGGTAGGAAAATGTTAAGCCAGTGGGAAGCAAAGAGCAAAACAGTTTAGTGGCACTATATAAAGCTAACGGCTCTCTCAAAGCAAGAGGCACTGATGGGGAGAAAAGTCTGTGGCAGGGTTGGAAGAGAGCTGCTGGGAATTCTCTGTCTGACCAGCAAAGGAAGAACACAGGAGCCTTCAGATCTGGAGTAAAAACCTCTGATCCATCAGTGTTCCACAGAATCATCAAAAGACGTGAGTGTGCATTTCTGCAGGAAGCATGAACAAATGGCTACCAAGTACATGAAAAGGTGTCCAACACCACTAACCATCCGGAAAATGTAAATCAAATGACAGAGCGCTGCCATCATAGGCATATGCTGCTAGGCCTGCCAGAATAGCAACTATTATATAGGAATCAAAAAATAGCATTCACATTTTAGTTACTTACCCCATGCCATTGAAGTCGGGATCTCATGGTGGTTGTGTGTGTATGCCTGCGCCTGCGCGCGCGCACACACACACACAACCTTTTTCCTTACTGTGTCATGATGTGGAAATGCCTCTTGATGAAACACTGGATAATGAATATGAGGTAGTATGTACATGTAGAACATTATGCAACTCTAAAAGAGAAGTGAATCCTGCCACGCGTGACATCCTAACAATCTTAACAAGCTAAGAATGTTAACTGACATACTAAGAGTCACCTGGGCATACTAAGAGTCACCTGAATACGATTATAGATTTTTATACATTGTTGCCTTTACTCCCAAATGGCCCTACATGAACCCATCCAGAATTCCATTTATGGTCATTTTATAATCAGAAAATTAAAAAAACAAAACAAAACACATTTTTGAGGATAATATTAATGAATGACTAAATTATTGTATTTGTTTATTTTGTATGTGTGTTATGTATATATGGGGGGGGTGGCGTGACTTGAATGTGGAGGTCAGAAGACAACTTGCAAGAATCAGTCCTCTCCTTCCACCACGTGGTTCCTGGGGATGGATCTTAAGGCTTGGAGACAAGTGCCCCTAACTTCTAAACTATGTCACCATCCCTGAATGATCACCACTCCTGATATTCTTTCGCTTCTGATTAATTAGTAAAGTAAAATAGCAAGGTTAGAAGTTGAATTATTTTTTAAAATCTGATTTTCCAATAGATTAAAAAAATAAGGTATTTTTGAAGCAATTTTTTCATTGTCCAGACCAAACATAATTCAAAAAGAGCACATTCCTGGCTGGAAAACCCCATGACTCCAACTCATAGAGGTATCTAATGGGTATCACTTTGCTCCATGGATTTACTCAACAGTCAACACATCTGTGTGTTTGGGCTTGTTCTATTCAAGCATAGAGGATCCAACACTAAAAGAGAGGCTGACGCACACTTAAGGAGCTTACATTACAGGACAGTGGGACTAAAAAGGACAGTGAGTACACATCAGCCCAGCTGATGTTTGAGAATGACGACCAAAATCAGACTCATGACACACAAAGAAACTCTTATCACGTCACATTTCAAACTCAGTCTCCAGCTACCACACCATACTCACACCCTCTTTCCACCCAGCACCTTGGGAAACACAGAGCTCTGATGGAAGGGAAGTAGAACTTCAGAAGGGAGAAGCGTTGTGAAGAACAGGGATCTTACAGAGTCTAAATGCAGAGGAGTTCACATTCAGGCTCTCCCACACGCCAGGTGTGCCACCTGGCACAAGTCAGCTGAGTTCCACATCAGTATTAGAATGGAGATGAGGACCAGGAGCTTTCTTTGATTTTAGTGAAATCAGTCCTGGGTGAGTGCTCAGGTACAAAGAAAGTGCTTATTGAATCAACCCTTTGTCTTACTCCAAACCCATGTTCACCCATAAACCAACAAAGAGTCAAGAACAAACATGAAAAAAATCACAGCAGGAGGAAAAAAAGGTCCTGGATTTCATGTGGGGTGATGAAAACCTTTTTAGATTAGTTGTCGTGATGTTTCCCTAACTCTAATGCAGGGAAAAAGCAATGGATCACACTGTCAATGGACAGAGTGCATGTTGTGTCAACTACATTTCAATAAAGCAACAAAAATTGGAACAAGAAGAGGAGGAGGAGGGAAGGAAGGAAGGGGAAGAGAAGGAAGGAAGGGGAAGAGGAGGAAGGAAGGAAGGAAGGAAGGAAGGAAGGAAGGAAGGAAGAAAGGAAGGAAGGAAGGAAGGAAGGGGAGAGATCAATGAAAAATGCTTCAATTGATGTCTATCTAGATGGGTCAGTAGCTATTCTTTCAAATAGTGAATTCATTTCCATCTTGTAATTATAAATGTATCTTTAGCTCAAAGTCATTGTAACATCAAGACTCCTTCAAAATTTCTTTATAAATTCCTTCTTTTAGGGAAAAAAGGGAAATACACATATACACACACACCTTACAAGTCAACTTTCATCTTTTCTCATACCTAAGTCTTATGAAAAATTTACTTCTAAATGCTTGAAGTTCTGCATTCAAATATAGAAGTCTGTCTTTGAGATAACGGAACAAAAAGGGTTTTTAAATGCCTTTATGACGTGAGCGCAAGGCTTCTGCTTCATTACTTAACACCTGGTGTCACCACCAAAGAATGGATAGAGACAACCAAAAAGTAAATGTTGATCTAAAACAATAAAGCAGAGTTCTACTTGAAAGCAGCATGTCATTCATCTTGATAACAGGAAAGGTGGCTGTGCTGGGGCTTACCAACAAAACGCACAGTCCCAATGCTCACTGTGTCCACAGCGTGCCCACATTACTTCAGCACAACAGCATTAACTGCACTTCTCAGCGTTCTATTTATATTGCAAATCTTTTCTTAATTTAAAGATGTTGGATGAACACAGTGGTGTGCACTTGAAACTCCAGCTACTTAGCTGAAGTAGGAGGATGGCTTTGGTCCTAGGACAACTTAGCAAGATTCTCTCAAAAACAAAACCACCCTGAACTCAGAATAACCAGAAGTAAATACATGGTTTGTGCTCGGTGAACTCATGCTTTGGTTTTTGATGTGCGTTTCCTTGCCACATAAATGTGCACTCTGGAAGATTCAAGCTTTGCCCTGCTCTGCCACCAGGGATGGTGGCTTTCAAGGGACTCTGCACTCTCACTGGTACCTCCCTGTAAGTCGGGCAATGAAGGCTATAGAAAAGTTCATGGCTAGTGAACGCAGTGGGACAAATTATAATAAATACTTCCTTCAGTCCCTCAAAAACTCTATGGAGGTCCGTTGAGAATCAAGACTAGACCCTTTTTCTCACCAGTGTGGTAATTAAAGTACTGTTTATTTTTGACAAATACATGAGCTGGTAAGTTTCTACTGAGCACTGGTCACCAGCTCCGGACACCGGACTAGCTCAACGTTTCCAGTTACTGCGTGGTTATCAGTAATGGGAGCAGATAATGAAGCATGCAAGTCAACAGTGTCATTTCATGGTCCCGTGAATCACATACAGGTTTATAACAACCCAGCTATGAACCTCAATAACCGTTTCTCACCCAGCAAAGCATCTCACAAACTCTGCTTAGTCACAGAAAACACAGTGTAAGCCTGGATTAGTACGTAATCTCTTCTCAAATTAATCAGAATTTTAAAAGAAATGTTCTGTTTGAAGTGGAGGGATCAGTAAGTCAATACTGCAGAATAAGAATCATAACATGTATTTTAGACTATCCTCAATTATGCAGATCATTTGCCTTTTAATGAGTTATCTTGAAACTCACTACACTGCATATTTATGACTTTGGAGATCCAAGAGAAGCAGAATTTATGAACGTCTCTAGTGTTTTTAAAAAAGAGTCATTTATTTCTCCAGTTAATTACCTTTAAAACAATCACTTCCTAAGCCCCATCCCCACTGAAAAGCAAAGGCACAGATCACCAGGTGAAGAAATTCCTATACGGCATTCTTCCTTTCAACATGATTCTGTCTTATTACGGTCACACTCGGTGAGCCGCTGGTATTCCACTGTCTCCTAGGAAATTCCTCATTGATGATCTAAGCAAGGTTGGTTGGTTTGCTTGCTTGCTTGTTTGTAGGCAGGGTCTCTCTGGAACCCAAGCTGGCCTCAAGCTCACATTCTTTCTGTCCGTATACAAATTGCTGGAACTGCAAGTGAGATCCACCTTCTCCAGCATAGATGCTACACTGACATTACTCTTGGTTTCTGGACTGTTTCCAAAGTAATTCAGCAGAAACTACAAAGAAATATACCTATAGTGCCTGGCTCACTTGAGAACTCAACAGTAAGGGGCCTCCCACCATATTAGGAAGAGTAGTGTCGATTAGGTAGTTCCTGAGGACTGTTCTTCAAATCCTCTCTGGTTCATCTGGATGTTCAAGGCTTACCCCACCCCTCACTACTAACTGAACAACTATGCTTGCCTGCCATCCTCCAGCACCTTAGTAGATCTTATCAACCATTGGGTAAAGGCAAGTGTCCCTGGTCAAATTTTATGCTTGGCTACTTGAGACAATGAATACATGTAAATTCCCTTAAAGCGAAAGGATCAAGGAACTGGCAAAGGACCTAGCCTCTCTCTTTCTCCTTTTCACTCCCATGCTCCCCCAATCAATTTTGGAATATTACACCATCAGTGGCAAGCCATTAATCAAACCATATCAAAACCCACATTCATGCCAACTCAGCCTGACTCAGTACCTAGGGTGGCATGAGTCTGAAAGGCACCCATTCCTTTCTCAGGGGTCCAACAGCACAGTGCTGAGAACTCATGCTCTGTAGCTGTTCAAGAGGCCATCACTGGCAAACATTGGTTTTCCTTTCTCTCCTTGGCTTTACTCAGTTAACCATTATGGAACTAAAAAGGAGGGGAAGGGGTGTTATAGGAATGCATGGTGGACACAGCTGAACCAAGTTTTTTCTCCCATATATGGCCACCTACCCAAAAAGGCCCAATCAGAAACATGACTGAAGGGCTGGAGAGCTAGCTCAGCGGTCAAGAGTTCAGTTGCCAGCACCCACACCCGGGGAGTCCTGCAACACAGCCACCTGTAACTCCAGCTCTGGGAATCCAAACCCTCTCTGGACCTCCTCAGGTACCTGTGCTCATGTGTACATGCTCACAGATGTGCTCATGTGTACATAATTAAAAAGAAATAATAACTATTGAAAATGTCCCACCACTTAAACAAAATGCTAAAGAAAAGACACTCAAGACTCCTAAAGCCAAGCTCAACACATGTATTTACATAGAGTGCTGAATCCACCAATTCCCCCCTCCTCCATTTTTAAGAGCAAATTTTCAAACAAACTCTTATATTTTAGGCATGTGTGTCCCAAATGTCACAAGTGAAATGCTATGGAAATACCTCTAGCATCTGTGAGTCATTTCATACAATCCATCATGGCTCCTAAATGTTCATCTTAGAGAAGAAAGATCAGAGTAGAATAAGCAAACACCCACACGGAGTAATAGTTTTTCTCTCCTATTAAGCACAGTCTGAAGCTTGCTAATTTTTTCCAGAAGCAACTTCACTATTAACACTTTATTTCCATGCACAACTAGAATTTCATTTACAGGCTGAAACTGGAGAAGCAAAGACTAACTAAAAAAAGCCAACCGTAATGAGGGTTTCCAAACTCAGGAGGCAGCGAAATGCTTGAGCCAATGTCCAGTCCAGTCTCTATGCCTACCACCTCCGAGAGGTTGCAAAAATATCCAATATCCCATGAAGACTGTAACTATGAATTCTTGAGACTCAAATACACTATCAAATTAAAACATAGGCACATAGGACCTCCACACTATCAAATTGTGTGTGTGTGTGCATGTGCGTGTGCGTGTGCATGTGTGTGTGTGTGAAACACTCCCTGTGATAGTAGAAATGGATTTGACTCAACTCAATTTACAGGCCCTTTGTCCCAGACAGTGTTATAAATGTGAGGATAAGCAGTTGTTTCTTTTGTTAGACTTCATTGGACAAACTATTGCATCTTTTTATACTTTTCCCTTTCCTCAGTCCCCAAGCTCCTCCTCTCTGAGCTCTGTAAAATAACTGCCTCCAAATGTCTTCGCTTTTCCTGAAAAGTAGAAATAGTCAATTGAGTTTAAGTTTTAAATTGGGGCCAAGGCCTTAAGCATGCACTGTACCGAGAAAGAAATGAAGTAAATGTATCCTTCTTGAAAATGGGTGTGTATTAAATACACATCTTAGGACTCGGGCCTCCATAAAGATGAGCTCTTATATTCTGTAGAGGCCAGAAATCTAGTTTGTCCAGCAAAATAAGTCACTGAGTAGCTATAGCTCCTTACACCACCACAGGAAACACCTGCATGTGTCATAAGGCAGTAAGGAGACTCGGCCTGGGCATGGTCAGCTACTATGCCTTGCTTCTATAGCCACGAGCCAGTGCAGACACCCACAGACAGGGCTGGGTGGAGGCACAGAAAACCAGTTCTATCAAGTTCTGGAGATCACCAGGCATGGTGGTGGCACATGCTTGGGATCCCAGCACTCTGAAGGGCAGAGGCCAGTGGATCATGAATTCAACACAAGCCTCCAATACAGACTGAAGCTGTCTCAAAAAATTTAAAAAAAAAAAATTTTTTTTTTTAAATCAAAAACTATTCTTTAGAGGCTAGGGTGGAAGCACTGTGGCTTTCCCTCTTTGTATACTATCAAAACAACATCTTCAAGCTCTTTAAATATAGGACCATAGTATCCAGATTCTGCTTCAATGTATGCACTGTTTTGGCTATTCAGCACAACCCCTCAACAACCCCTGCTCTAAATAATCCACTTTTATTAGAGGCTAAGGTTAAAAGTCAAAACTAAACAGACTTCTAGGCAAACTGAAAAATAACCCAAACTGTCCCAGAAAGCTTGTGGCTAATTTTATAACATCTACCACCCAGTGAGGTTACACCGCAGGAAGCCAGTCCTGCTCCACACTTACATAAATAAAATCATGACAAGCAATGAGCCCATTAAGAAGCAGGAAGACAGCGACTCATTTTAGTGAGTGAATTTGCCAAGAAATCTCAATTTCAAGTTTATGGAAGTTAGCTCATATTTTCTTCAAATCCTTCCACCCCCCCCGTTGCTGAAAATCTTTATATAACTAATTAACTGTGATGTTTTTCGTGTCTTGATTCTTTTTCCATAAGAGGAAGGATCAGCCTGAATCCCTTCTCCACCATCTGCTCTACCGGGAGAACCCTAGGGAGGAAAACCGTACAACCTGAGGGAAGGGGCCCAGAATTCAATACAACTGGCCTTGGAAGTGAGTCCTAAACAAAGAGGCAGGATAAGAAAAGTTTAAATTTCTCTGCTCTCCTATCACCTCCCAGTCTTATATTCTCAAGGCATTGCATTAATCGGCTTTTCAGACTACCAGCAAACCCAGCTACCAGCTAAATAAAATGCAATGATACAGAAGATGGAAAAAGAATTCGAAAATCAAATTAAAGTTTAGGTGTCATTTCTATTTAAACAAACAAGAACTAATCCCATGGCTATTTTCACTCCCTTTTACTGTATAGTTAATATGTTTTTCTTCATCACTGGCTCCAGCTACAATCTGTTTTTAAATTATTTATCAAGAAACAAAGCATAGAAGAATACATATAATGTTATAGTGGAATTCAAAGATTTCTCCAATCTTCATTTTTTTCTTGAAACAGTCAGAGCTACTGCTTCCTCAGAGGGATGCGTCAAGTCTCCGTAGCACGTATTCTATCTTCTTTGCAGTTTGCCTCCCCTCTTTTTCCCCTTAAGTCAGATAGACTACAGTGATGGAGTCTCAGGCCCCTTCTTGTCATGCTCAGCTTTGTCCGGACTCTTCTTCCAGATGCCCAAGTATTTGTAGCTGTCATCCATCTCTTTTACCCTTGACCAACCTAGCTTAAAGGGGAGAAAGGTCCCCCACCCCATGTTCATTTTCCAAGGGTCCTCCTGAAACAACTGGCGTACTGGCTGCTTTCCGTCTCTGGGAGTTGCTTTTCAGTACCTTCTGGCCTGTTTATGATGTGCGCCACTTGACATACCCCACGCCATGTGCTATGAGACATGGTGACCTGATCAGGACTATCTGCATGGCTGCAATTTCCAACGGTGGTGATAGATGCATCCAGTTTCCCGGGGTTGTGTTTCCCTGGTGACTAATGGGCTGCACTTGCCAAACGACTTGCTGAGTTAAGGGGCAGGAAAGGTTCTGTCTGGGGACGCAGAAGAGATGGCTGGCTCAACTGGGCCTTAAACCTTTAACCTTAGCTTCATTAGCTCTGAGCACCAACCAACCTCAGCTGCCTTGTGACAATGACCCTGGCTATTCGCAAGGGGCACTGTTTGATTCAGTAGGTAGGTAGGTAGGTAGGTAGGTAGGTAGGTAGGTAGGTAGGTAGATAAATATAAGACCCCACAACACAGAAACAGACAAATTCGCTTGTATACCACAAATAAAATGAACTTTGAGCTCTGTCTCCATGATACCTTTTAGGGGAAAGTTGCTCCTGACCCCAATTTCCACAGACCCTTCCATGTTGGCCATCTGTATGAAGAAGCCTTTTTAAGGCTCTGACTCATCTTTAAGGTAAGGGCACACACGACGATGGTTAAGCATCATTATTTAACCCAAGAGTCAGAGAACCTACAAACCACCTTTCTGTCCTCTCGAACCACAAGGAAAATAAATTCCCCTCACAGATGGACAGAGATACACCATGGAGAAGAGGGTAGAGGGGGATAAATAAAAATAAATGATATTTACCTTCTTCTGTTTCATGCCACACGATCCCTTCCAAATTGACACTGGTCCCAGGTTCACAGGGCCCAAGACACTCTGGCTCTGTCACTACTCCAACTTCACACGTATTGACACCCACGGACCGAGTCCGAACCAAAAGCTGTTCGACCGGTGCTGCAATATTGGATGAAGATGGGGGAAAGTAGGAGGGCGGAATCTGAGGTGCGAGACTGCTGGCAATCGGCGGCGGTGGTGCCGGCACTGTAAACAGGGGGTCAACCTGAAAGACAGACAGGCTTACTGCAGGGGTGATGCATTCTGGGAGTTCTCTGTAATGCATTCTGCTTACATCGCTTCTAGAACAGATCATCATTCTACATTCCATTTGCAATTATCATAGACTTTGAGTGCTTTCATGGTGCCAAAATATAAGCCGAACAGGAAAGAGCATTTTGTGTTCTCCCATCCAAGAAGGTGAAGAGGGGAGCGCTAGCTTCCCGAACGAGAAGCAGGCCTTCTAAATTCACCAACGGACAACCTTTTAGTCTGAGGAAATGTGAATGAAAAAATGTTTTTGTAAAATTAACACTACTTTCCATTCATACAGGAACCTCATTTTCAAAATTATAACATTATCTAAAGGAGAAACTCTGATAAATACTAATAAATAACAATATCTATGTTATTGGACATTTAAATAAAGGAGATGGACTACAATTATTCTCAGAGTACTTTATAAGGCATAATGAATTAAATCACTACTAAAATATATTAACTTACTCTGCTGAATACATAAAATTTATAACTTGATTACACACACTGAAGCACATAAACTGAATATTAGCCTGTGTTAAGAACCAATTCCTAATTAAGTGTTCTAGCGTGAAGTTTAGCAGGAATTCATAAAGAGGATAAATAACTGTGTGTGCCTGGCACTGACATAACCTGAGCTCTCCAAACCACAAAACCTTCAGTGGTTCATCTTATCAAGGCAACTGAGGAGCTTGACCAAAGCTTGGCAGCCCCATCTCAAAATCCAAAAGGAATGGCAACAGCAGCCAAGTACAAGGCCTAGCTGTCCAAGAATGTCCCCTTGGCACCCCTAGAAAGTCAGCAAAGGTGTTCTTCTCAAGTTTGGATACCCAGCTGAGATGAAAACAGAGCCCGCATATGTACTAGACAGATTGCCAGCCATTTATTTGGCTCACAGAACAACTGCTAGGCCTGCCACTGAACAGCTTTGATTTGACCTTGGAAACAGGTCATTGGTTGAGAAAAAAAGACATAGAGGAACACACCTGTATACTGGGACTCAGGATTACTGGGACTCAGGATTACCTATCTATGCACTGTGCACAGACAATGGCAATGCACGGGACAGCATCTTGCATTCGCCATCAATTGGGTTAGCAGACAGTAAATGTTAAGAAGGACACACAGATGGTTGACCCAGTAAAACTCCATCTGTTGTGCATTTATCCCTTGCTTCATAAAGTCTACTTTGCAGTCTTTGGTTGCTACAGATGTAATATTACATAGTTTTTGTTGCAAGAAAAAAAAAAAGACTATTTCAATAGAGTCAGAAGAGAAATTGTGCTCCTTAAATGGCAGAGTCAGTTAGTTGTCTGTGTGGGCTCCTGGATGAAATGACCAGAGGGGCCCTCTATAATTTTTGCATCCTACCTAAAATGATTATAAACTGACATTCCTTCCTCTGAGGCTCTTCTAGAGGCCAGAGAATAGCTCTCCCACCCATCTGCATGCTAAAGAAACTTAATTTCCTGCTCTCAAAGCTGCCATAAAACTTCTTTTTGCACCATACTTTTTATTGTTCTGCATTCCTGATCCTGATCGAAGAGTCCCAGAAAGAGAAGCCCTCAGCAGGGCCAAGTCTTAGATAAGGTGATTTATGCCGTCGAGTTACTGCTGCTTAATGTGGATCAAAGTGCGTACAGCAAGTTCCTGTTTAAAATGGAGGCTGATAAAGAGGAATGAGGTTAGGAGGAAGGAAATTAAGGCAGAGAGGGAGAGGGAGGGAGGGAGAGAGGGAGGGAGGAAGAGAGAGAGAGAGAGAGAGAGAGAGAGAGAGAGAGAGAGAGAGAGAGAGAGAGAGAGAGAGAGGTACAATCCAAACTACTAACTACAGTCTTTATTGCAAATAAAAACTTGTGTGAGATCAGGATCACACTACAAAATTAAAAACCGAGAGGTGATGGTTTAATGCTAAAGGGACAAATATGGAACACTTTTCTGAAAATAGCCTCAGGTGGCTTGATTCACAACGCACACTAATACTGAGAACAAAGACAGCTTGAGTTGGTGTGTAAGAAAATAGGCCAAAATAAAAGCAGTGAAGAGTTGAAGAGAGCTGCAGTTTAGATTCGGAAGGCAAGGACAGAATTGACCTTTCTCGGTGTGGGTGTATGCTCACACCAAGACTTTGGCTCCAGACCTGCCGCTAATTAGTCTGTGACCTTCCCTAATCCTTCAGCCTCTCTGAGTAAGGTCCACTTTCCTTAATTTGAAAAATGGATTCTTTAGCTTTCTAATGTTGTTAACAAACTTAATCACACCTGGTTTTCTGCATTAAATGCCCATTTCAACACAACCACACTTAAGAGATAGATTGGGCACACCCCATCGTATTTGTGATACTTATATCATTCCAAAACTCAAATTTCCTTTTGAAATTTTTGTTCTGGAGCTGCTGCTGCTGCTGCTGCTGCTGCTGTGGGCCAAAACCCATGGCCTGGTGCAGACTTGGTCTATGTTCTTATTACCGTGAGACACTCCCAACCCTAAGTCCAAATTCCTGAAGAATTTGGGTTTCTTGGTAACAAAGGCGTCCGAATAAGCTAATTATGCTTATTTTCATGAACATAATCCAAATGCAACGACCAAAGCTGAGTTAGTGATAAGATAGAAGTCCCATCCAACTTGATTTCAAAACAAGGAAGTGAAGGTTCAGAAACTTTGACTATAAATATGAACTTACTCATAAAATGATAATAGGCTAAAGGCCTTAACATCTGGTAGGTAATATGATCTCAAATATGCAAATCTCTGATTGACACAAGTGAAGTAGTCTCTCTTTTCCTCATGGAACCCATAACTGCTGTTTCCAGAAGAACCATCTCTGTTCTCCCTCCACAGCCTTATGACTCCTGCAGAGGTGGGGCACAAAGACAGACCACCCACAAGGCCTTCAGCTGGCCCTCCTCCCTGCAGGTCACCAAATGGAAAGAAAGCTTTCAGGATGGGAATTATAGCCACTCCCAAAGTGTTTTATTTGGCCGATTTGATATTTTTAAAAAGCATTCCTCTTATTTACCAATACTTAGGAGCTTTGAGAAGAATCTGGATTTCCATTAGCTCAAATAATGACTGGAAATTCGTGGAGCCCATACTCCTCACATTGGCCACATGCAGCTCTGTGTGTCTGTGCTTTGAAAGTTTGCCTGAGGTCATCACGGAATGTTCCAACAAGAAGGCTACCTAGATCAAGCCACTCAATTCTAGGGAAACTTGTGTCCCACTTTTGGGCAAGAACAATAAACTAGCTCAGATGTCAGCCAGGGCAACAGAAGAACACAAGGCAGTAGGAAATTCACGAGAGAATCACCTATCCCTGGAGACTAAAACAAAATGGAACGTTCAGAGAATATATGGTCAGTAACTTCTACCAGGTAATGCCTGGTGGAATTGTTCCTCTGAGAAGGTCTCAGTTCTCTCACGTATGTCATGGTGTTACACACAAAGCACACATACCATGTCCATAAGCAGGACCTTAAAGGATACATTACAGTTAATTTAGTATTTGTTGAGACAGGGTTGCCTTAAACAGAGTAATCTGGCTTCAATCTGTGCACCTGCTCCCCTAGTTCTGGGATTACAAGGCCCACACCCTGCCTCAAGAGTTATACAAAAAGATCAACTCCTCTTGAGCGATTTCTCAGGTCACTGATCTATACTGAAGCCATAATTTCTTCAGCCAATGAAGCTTGTTAAGGCAAAGAACTGCAAACCATTCCACGGGCCTGTCTGCAATGGGGCAGCAGCTCCTGAGTAGGTCAGCTGAAGGAGTGTGACTAGGGTTCAAGTCCCGGCTCTACCAATTCATGCTACATGGGAACCTAAGTCAGTGACAGCTAACATCAGGATCAGAGTCTAAGAAAAACAGCAAGGTAATGGCCATCAAACCCACTGGATTGCGAGGAAAACTGAGATAGCTCATGCAAAAGAAATGTTCAGCACAGGGTACCATTCAAATGACAGTAGTAAGTAGGTAAGTAATGACCAACATCCCCAAGGGGGTTGCATTAAGACTGGGTGCATCTCTGCAAACATTGTCTTAAAAAAGAGTGGCAGATTCCCCCAGTTTGATATTACAACTCTCTAAACCCTGCACACAACCTTACAAAGCTTTTTTTTAAATATAATATTATATTTAACATAAATCTGTAATCCCCTCTAAATCATAGCTAAGTTTGGTTAAAGTGTGTTAAAAGTGTAAGAAAAGGGGGCTTAACCCAGAGAAGCTCAACCTGGTGAAACACAGGCTCTTTCAAACACTGACACCTGGTAGCCATCCCATCTGCTGGTGCGATCCACGCCCATTTTATACTCTCCAGGCAATGATGAGAGCATCCCAGAGGTCCTGAATTACCAAGAAGTCTTCCAATCTCCAATTGTACCTTTTCTCACACGGCTTTCCCAAAAGTCTACTCCTGCACACCTCAATCCTCACATCCACTAAAGAGCTACTACTCCTAAGCTCTGAGCAACCTGAAACAACAAGAACGAACGGGAGACAAGGGAAAATAAGGTAAAGGAAAGGAAAAAAAAAAAAGAGTGGGCCCGAGCCCCTATCCCCCAAGACTGACAAGCTTTATCAAGAGAATCAATCAACACCAATTAATCGCAAATGAGTTGAAATGACAACTTCAGTTGTAGAGCTGTGTTCAAGGAAAGAGTGTAAGAGGTGGGACATTTGTGATCAGCAGTCTGGTGTAGACAATATAGTCTCGAGAGTGGGAATCCTAGCTTGGTTATTCACTATGGGTGCTCAGGCAAGCCACGAGATCTCTGTGACTTTTCATCTGGGAAAAAAAACAAAACAAAACAAAAAAAAACCAAAACCATAAATAGCCCCTAGATAATGTGACAGGGAGCCATACAAGCAACCTTAATCCAGGGCATAGGACAGAGTAACACTCAATAAGTCCGAGCCAGTGCTACCATCAGAATTATTACCATCACTGTAAATATATCTGAGACCTGAATAAAGGGAAATTGATGAGTGGTCAACACTTCAAGAAAGCCATCTCTGCATACCTTCCTGGAGGAAGAAACAAACTTCTAATAAGATAGTCCTCATTTAAAGCTCACGGGGGCGGGGAGGCTGATAGAGCACTAAGAGTGAAAATTAAAGATCAGGGAAAAAAAGTACTGGCCAGTTATAACAAGAGTTCCTTTGTCAAAGCTCTTGTCTGTCATCTTGATGGGATACTGATGTAACCTATTAAAGCCCCAAAGAGGAAAGCAGCCATCTTTAGGGGTAGGGGTAGAGGGGGCAGGGGAAGGGGGAAAAAAAAAAGACTCGTAAGTTTAACAGCTGGTGGTGGCAGCCTGTCAAACTGAGGAAAGTTAATGTCAAGAACAGACGCGCCGCAGTCTCTCACTGTTATTTTTGCATGATTATTCCCAGGTGTTGGTGCACGCTGTGCAGTAGCCTGGCTATTTATCACGCCAGAGAGTCTAAGAGCAGGGGGCGGGGGAGGGGGCGGGAGCGAGCAGAGGGGTGGAGGGAGGCGGGGAAGAGAAGGTTATTTACACAGATAGCCAGCACTTAGGGTATGTAATCAGAGGGCTGAGGGTGGGGGGCGACTCTGCAGAGGTCCTGGCAATATTTTCTCTGTTCACCTTATTTCAAGGGCTTCCCGAGTGCTGATGAGCCAGGAAGCCTCCAAAGCTGGAGTGCTGGGGGTGGCTGCTGCTTCTCATCATCGAACATTTGACTGTGTCAGCCAGGGAGGGTCTGCACTACCTGGAAACCCAAAGCAAATACAGAGGGGTCTCCCGGGCTGGGCTGAGGGGCAATGCAGCTAGACCAACAAAGACATATCCACGTGGCTCTGCTGCAGGAGACAGCCAGTGAGTGCTGCGGAGAGGTGGAAAAAGGAGCCCAGGGCTTCCCACAGAGGAGCAACCTCACTGCGGAGACCACCCCACCCCCACCCCCACCCTCACCCACCACTCCTCACTCCAATTGGCCTGCATCAGGGTTGAACCCTGACAGGGCACCGTGCCCGAGGTTTCTTCCCATCTGTTCTCACAAATCTCCACACGGGTCCTGCCGTTAACCCCTCAATCCTGGGATTCTCAGACTGCCAACCGCCACAGGCGGGAGGAGTGGTGTTTCAGTTTGCACAGAGTCAATGTTTTGATTCTCTGAGCATGCTGGGGCATGGGTACTTAAGCCTCACATTTTCTTCATATCCTGGTATTTGGCTGTTTTATTAGATTGCCCACAGTCACCGCTTAATTTAAAACGCATTAGACAGAAGACTGTTCTGCCCTAAGTGGAAATCCCGGCTTTTTGGAGGTGACCACTTGCCGCCGTGGCAGCAAATCTGTGTGTCAGACAGCTGCCTGACGTCACTGTTGCATTAGCAAAGCCGGGTCGGCTTAAAAACATGTTCCTTAGACCCTGATCCCCTCTCCAAAATTAATCACGTTTAAATTTCCATCTCTGGTGGACAAACCAGAACAGAGGCAGCTTGGGTCATTATTCTTACTTTAGCCTCTCCTAAATGTGGTAGACACTTCTGAGAAACAAGATCAATGCAATTTATGCTCTGGGACTTGCTGTGCAAAAAATAAATACATAAGTAAATAAAGCGGGTAGGGGCCAACTCATGCTAATGATTTAAGGGACCAGTTCTTCTCTAACCCACATTGGAGAGGCAGAAACGAGATCCCCAACGCAGGGCGAATTATCCAAAGAGCTAAAAATTCAAGAGCCCTGCCTGCTTGGTGCTTTTGGCTTGTTTGTAGAACTAGAGTTCACATTCTGAGCTACTGTTCAACACACACAACGTAAAGGGATTAGACTAGTTTTCAAACAGACATCATAGACTGGATTATATTGTGCACTCCAGTTTTTTTTTTTTTTTCATTTGATCTTCACAGAGTCGCGAATAGGAGATGGGAAGAGATGAAGGGTCTCTTAAGGGAGAGCAACCAAGCCACAATGTGAACAGGCCAGGGTCAACCAAAAGCAGCAACCCGCTCTAAATGTAAAACAAAGCTTGAGACCAAGAGAATGCCTCCTCTATGGGGAATTTCTTATCCTTTTGTGTACACAGGAAGCCGGCCCCTCCCCCCCAGTTCCTTTAAATGCCTACAGTTTGATGTTTGCACACAAATACTGTGATCCCTCCAAACTCCTACCCCTAACCCCAGGGGCAGAGAACTTTGTACACGAGAGAGTACGTGAGTTTGCATCCCTAAACTCCATGAAAAAAGAAAAAATGTTGGACAGGATTGAGCATGCACCTATAAACCTTGTGGTGTCGAGGTGGGTGGTTGCACAGCCAGGAGGTAGCTGGGGCTTTCTGGATGTTCTCCTAGCCCAGGTTTGGTAAGAGCTCTTGTGTCGAGGGAATAATGCAGAAAGTGACAGAGCGCAAGGTCTTCTGTGACCTCTCACAGGGTATGCAGAAGTACATCAGTATACATAACACATACGGGTGTGCATACCTTACATGTGCACACACACGCACGCACGCACGCACACACCTGAACAGTGGAGGATTAGCTCCGTGGTAGAGTACATGGTGTAGCATGTGTGAGAAACCCTGCACCCAGTTCCCAGCGTCGAGAGGGAAAAGCTATAGCTGAGATGCTGCTAAAGCCTAGGCACGACCAAGGGTCTGGCCCCCTGGGCCAGGAAGACTCCTTCCAAGTCTAGCCAAGACAAACAGAATGCTGGGCCCACAGAATGTCAACAATCTAGGCTTTCTATAATGCAGCTTGGGGGCGGGGTGGTGGTGGGGGGGAGGAAGGGTGTCCCTGTCCATCAGGAATCACCCCAGACGTGGCCCTATGTGCAAGCACATGTAGAAGACATGCTTCAACAACAGCACGTCTTTAAGCTTCCTCGTCTAGCTTTGGCTCTTTTCCAAACACCATCAAAGGTGTGGTGGTGTACTGACAGTGTAATTACACCACTCAGCCCAATGCTTTCTGTTTTGTTTTGTTTTTGTTTTGTTTTGTTTTGGAAGCTAAACTAAATCTCCCCTCGGAAGATGCTCAGTAGGTAATTTCATACAGATCTAGGCCTCAAGAACTCTTCTGCCACATCCTATCAGTTGTCACATACTTAGCCTCATTTGTGTTCTCTCTCAAGGATGACTGCTCCACGGCTGAGCCACAGACACACAATCTATTCTGAAAGTGAGTGGGGTGTGCTCTGAATAGTAGCGGTGAATAGTTGGTTTTCGCATCCTGTTTCCTAAGATACTTATATAAGAACAAGCCATAGGGAAAGATGGTGGAGATCATCCTAGAAAGGCCACCTTCTTTCTGGGAAGAATCCTTTTACTATCCCCTTGGTATAAAGTTGAGTTCCAAGAAAACTTCCACCCAAATTCCATTAAGTCTCATTCCCATCCCTTTACGAAGGCATCCCGGAAGTGAACTTGGATGCTGCTCAGCAGGGGGTGGGGGGACCTATGGGATCCAAGGGGTCAATTTCAACTCAATTGAACTCAGGCATGGTAGTTCCAGGGTTCCTAAACTCTCATGAAGTCAGGTTGAAATAGGAGGATAAATCATGTCTCATCTTAACCCATTAGATGCGGATACTACGTCTTGGAGGATGGAAGGACAAGGAAGTCTATGTGGAGAAAAGCCTTTTGTTTCTGTTCTTGACTAAAATCCTTCCTCTACCCAGGTTAGGTGACCTCTTCCAACCACCTAAAGGTAGTTATGTAAAATAGATTGCATTGTACAATATATGCTGCTAGTGACAAAGGACAAGGGAAAGTCTGAGTCATGTCAAGTCCTTAGGCAGTGTCTTGCAAAGGCTCAGAAAACACTTTACCAAAGCATCATGGGCCAACCACAGAAGGTAACAACTTTGACTTTGTCTATCTTGGTATCAAATGCCTATCTATTTTAAAGGACATATTGCAACACATCCATTCCTATCATACCTCGACTGAAAGGCAACTAACTGTGAGTCTTCTCATTTGATTTTGAGGAATGACAAAACTGAAGTGCAAAAGAGAAGCTGCCTGTTCAGGTCAGAAGCCAGGGAGTGGGGAGTCAGGGAAGAAGAACAATAATAAGCAACCAGAAGTCACAAGTTTTCCCAGTAATGTCTGTAATGCCCTCTACCAAATTCAGTATCACGTAAACTCTATGTATGTTTGCTTTTAAGGATCAGTTCTCCCCCAGACCCATAAGACAACTCCATGAGTAAATTGTAGTTCTCAAGTTAAAGCTTATTTCCCTTCTGAGAACAGAACAGATTTTAAAACCCAATAGGTCTCTCTCTCTCTCTCTCTCTCTCTCTCGGAAGAACAATTTTTTTTTCTAAAGTACGTTAACTCTCCCCTGAGCAAGTTTATCCACAGAATAATATACAGGGCAGGAGGAGATGCCTCCACTATAGTCTTCATTATTCATGGAATAATAACTGGAACCACTGGTGTACTTTTAAAAAAGTTCTCTCTCATTTGCTGTTGATGATGTCTCACACTTCAGCCTTAGACTTCCCTGGAACTCACTGAGTAGCCCAGGCTAGCTTCAAACTCTCAGCTCCAAACTTACTGGGATGACTGGGATGAGCTAACACACTCAAGATGTCTCTTTAAAAATCTTTTAATGAAAATGATACTAAGCCATTTCCCATTGAATCAAAGCAAACACCTGGGTGTGTAGGGGCACAGGTCTTTCATCTCAGGACTTGGGAGGTGGAGGGAGGAATATCTGGAGTTCAAGGTCAGCCTTAGTTCCATGGAACCTGTTTCAGAAAAACAGAAGAGGAGGAAGAGAAGAAACTAACAGTCCAAAGCTGAGGACAAAGGCTCATAATGAAAGATATTATTATTTAGCTCCTGTTACAAAACGTATTGAGCAACAGAGTTAGTCAAAATATAAGGACCTAGTTTTTCTGACAGAAGGACCAGGTATTGACCCCACGCCCTCCCCTTTGTAAGAGTTGCTAATGAAAGCTGCCTCACTGTTACGGAAGCCATCCTCTTATCCAGTATCTTTCTGTCAGGTGCCTCTATGTGGCAAGCATTGTTCCAGGAGAGATGAATAGTCACTGCAGAGTAGAGAATATGGTCAGGGTTCAGATGGTCAGTTAAGCCCAGGGCATTATGGGAGCATCAAGGGGGTGGGGCAGTGAGTGTACAGTGGTGGATTTATAAACCTGTGTAGGACTTGGCCTAGGGGAGAGATCAGAGGCTAGGATAGATCTAAGCCATCCTAAATGCTACCTTAGTTACAGGACTGACAGTTTAGGGAGCCAGGAAGGAAAAGAGGGAATTCAAGAGTCCAGGCAAGGATGAGAACCTAGGGGTTTCTGTGAGGGTAAAAAAAATTAATGTGTGAGCTTGTGAAGAAGGGGTATAGAAAAATCATCTGGCTCATCATGTAAAGCCAACATTGGACTCTATATGAAAACATTAGAGGGAACAAGGATGGGAAAGCGAGCAAGAAAGAGAGAGATAGACAGAGAGAACAAGAGAGAGAGGACAAGAGAGAGAACAGGAGAGAGAAAGAGAGAGAGAGAGAGAGAGAGAGAGAGAGAGAGAGAGAGAGAGAGAGAGAGAGAGAGAGAGAGAGAAATTAATATGTTTTAAAATGCTGCCATGGACAACTCCAAGGAAGAGACAGACACAGCCAAGACTAGAGAAGGTGGGAGATGAGGATGAATTCAAAGATGGTTCTCAAGTGTCCGTCCATTTCAGTCAGGACAGAGGGAGTCAGTCCCTGGAAAGGAGGACCTGAGCAGAGGAATATCTGTAGGGAAATGTTTCCTGGGTAGGCACAGGACCCAAGGGGAAGGAGCTGGACTGGAGTAATAGGCAGCACACAAGATGAAGGCAGTGGAGGGATTGGATGCTCTCTCTGGGGTGGGGGTGGGGAAGAGGAGGGCTGTAAGGAAGGAGGAAGGAATCCAATAAACCCCCAAAGAGCAGAGGGGAAGGGAGAGTGCTCGGAATGATGGTCCTACTCTTGAGGAGGGAGCCTCAGTCAAGGAAGACCAGACTGAAGAGGAAGTTGATCTCAGAGGTCGGACATTCAACACCAGGAGCAGACCTAAGGTCTCCCAGTGTCTCACACCCTCGGGGATGTTAGCATTTTAAAGCACTTTGCGTCACTTCACCCTACAGCTATAAGCCATGCCTGGTGTGTGGTCCTCTCACCCACCAGGAGCTTCCTTCAGATTGAAGCCCAGGACTCAGTATCATTACTCACTCACTGATTCACCTTTGAAAAAACACTTAAATGCCTCAACCTGTTGTGTCTCCCTGGCAGCCAGGAAAAAAGCTAATGCGACCTTCATTCTCAAGAGGAGTCACAAAACCCGTGGGGAATCAAGCTGTTTCATGCTCCGCTGCCAGCTCCTGCTCCACCCAGTGATCCCTAAGGCACCAAGTTCGGTGAAGTTCATGGTCTGTTTAATTTGTCACAGGCTAAGGTGGCTAAAGTAACATTCAATATTTACAGTCACTTAGAATCTGGTGTTGGATGAGATTTGGACACAGAGTGATTTTCTTTTTCCTCCTCTAAAACCTATATTCTGGGCAGACCCAGTGTTGAAGACTGGGGATCAGGAGGTCCTCTGAGGTCAACATCTATAAAATGGCAATCTGAAGGCCTGTGACAACTATGTCACAGTAAAACCTCCAGAACTTTTTTTTTAAATTATGAATCACAAATGCAAATTTAAAAAACCAAAGTCACAATCTATTTAACCTTTCATACTTACTAATACCTTTTATTTATAGACACCCAGACAGAGGAGGTGTTAACAGAATCACATTCTCTGGACATTCATATTTCCAGAATATTTTTAGACATGTTTTATTTCAGAAGATAATTTAGATCATTAGAAGAAGTTCTAAAGTCTCAGTGCTAGACAGATAGCTCAGTGGTTATGAGTGCATACTGCTCTTGCAAAAGACCCTGGTTCAGTTCCCAGCACCCAGAGGGACAGCTCACAACTGCTGGTAACTCCAGGTATCCTTCTCTGGCCTCTATGGATACTGCTTGAACTCGAAGTACATAAACTTTATATAGAGATGGGCATGGTGGCGTGTACTTTTAATCTCGGCAATCAGGAAATAGAGTCAAGCAGATTTCTGTGAGCTTGAAGCCAGCTTGGTTTACATAGAACTGTCCCAGGCCAGCCAGAGCTATACCATGAGACCCTGTCTCAAAACCAAAAAAAAAAAAAAAAATCTTGCCTACATACATAAGCAAAAGTAAATCTTAAAAGGATAAAATAAAACACAACAAGCAAACAAACAAACAAAAATGAATGTGTAGACTAGCCCAGGAGGCTGGGAAGACAGCTCAATCAGTCAGTACAAACAAAAGGACCTGTGTTCACGATCTCTTGCACCGAGGTAAAAAGCTGAGTGTGTGCCAGTCCTCAGCAAGGAAGAAAACAAAGGAGAACATGGGAGGCTTGAAATGAACCTCACCTTACACATGCACAGCCCCCCCCACACACACACACAGACACCATGGAGGTGGTAGGCCTTACTAATTCAAGGACCCTTCACCCAACCTCACATCTGTTCTAAATCTTAGTCACGTGGAAGCAGAAGAGATGACTTCCAAACAAAGACCTGGCTATATCTTTCAGAAGGTTGCTCCAAATGTCCAAGGTTTCTTAACTTATAATATATGAGTCATATATTGCATAGACTGGACTTTTCCAAAGATGACAGGGGCTTACTCCATACACTTTTACCAAACTCCCAGCACAAGGTGGTTGCCAAAGCTGCTCTTATCTGCATTAAAATTATATTCACTTCTCCAGTTAGTCAGTAAACACCTGCAGTTTTAGCAGTAGACTCAGCTAAATTTAAATCAAGCTGACTTGACTCATTATTTAAATCATCAGTCAAGAAAAACTGCTATCTTTTAAAATTAAAGAATTCATGCTTATTTTCTGCCATAATGGCTATACACTTTACAAAACTCACAGGTGGATTATTATTTAAAGATGAGATTAAGAAAAACTCTTCCAAATATTCTCAGTATTTTATTTTTAATATCATAATCCAGCCCTTCTACACACACACATATTTTAATAATGAAAATTGCACTCCAAACCTCTGAATGCACTTTTTTCCATATTTTACAGCTATTAGAAACATCGCTGATTCTATAACAAAATTCAATGAAGCCTCGATTTGTATAGCTGAAGAACTATCTTCTCAAAGTTAATCATGGATATTTTTCCAGTATATTAAAATCTAATAACCTTAACCCAAACAACTTACATTGAAATCGGTT
>NW_022196895.1:50704377-50722445 GCF_008632895.1 Mastomys coucha
AAATGGAATTACTCGGGATCATCAATCATGGTAAGATAAGTAGCAGAAATAAGTAAGTTTCTTTGTTAATCAGCGCTAACACTTATCAATAAACATTCATTCCTTGATGGTTTAATTATAGCTTTAAAATTATTTCTAGGAAAAGGGAATCCTCATGTCAAGTCACTGTTGCCAGATAAGGAATACATTTGGCACCTAGGATTAAAACATAAAAACTGGGCTTGAGAGATGGCTCAGCAATTAAGAGCCTGTTCTTTGAGGGAATTTGAGTTCGATTTTCAGAATCCATGGCTCATAACTAGCTGTATTCCCAGCTTTAGGGACTCCAACAGCCTCCTTCAGTACTCATGAGCACACGCTCACACACACACACACACACACACACACACACACACAATTCTTATTAAATCTTAAAAAATAATAAAGTAGCCAAAAAGGTAGTACTTGGAGATGGTGTGGCTTTGGTTTGGTTTGATCTTAAGCTGTGTTTGGTTGAGCTGGGTTGGACTGGGTGGGGACGGGTGGACTGGACTGATGAAACTCATTTCCGTAGCTTTGATATTAAGGACATTCTCATGGTTTGATAGAGTTTGAACACCTCTTAAAACTATCGCAATGAAGAAATCCCTATTCACAACATTTGCCAAGTAATTTTACCCTGAATAAAACTATACATTGAAATAATAATAACAAAAACATCTTTATTTATTTGGATGGTGGGGGCCCATTATGAGCCATCCAGTGTGGAGCCATCCAAATGTGTACATGTGGTGGTCAGAGGACAAGGTGTGAGAGTTCTCTCCTTTTAATCTGTGGGTCCTAGGGATCAAACTTAGGTCGGTCCTCAGGCTTGAGGACAAATGCCTCTACTTAAATGAACCACATCACAGGCCAGAAAGCTACATTATTTTGGTAAAGAAAATAGCTTCTAGCACACCTCAAAACTGTTAAGTTTCTCTTTAAAATACAATGTTTTTAATTTGTTTCAGCCAGGCATAATAACTAACACACTCCACTCATCACACCACTGGGAAGGCAGAGACAAGAGAATTACTTAAACTTCAAGACCAACCTAGGTTCTAAGCCAGGCACAGCACTTCATGTTTGTAATCCCAGAAAACAGGAATCTGAGGCAGGAGAATCACCAATAGTTTCAGGCCCTGGTCCACTGCAGAATGAAACCCTACCTCAAAGACACAACAAGACAAAATTCATTCTTAAAAATCACAATTTTGATTTAACCATTTCCTTGAAACCTAAAAGTTTGTGGTCTTCAGAGTTTATGGGCACAAGCCAGGCATGTTGATGCTGGTGGGAAGCAGAGGCAGAAAGATCTTGGTGAGTATGAGGCCAGCCTGGTCTACCTAGGGAGCTCCAGGAAAGTGATATCATGACTATGATATTGTATATATTCAATTCATATATATATATGTGATGTGTATTGTATATATACATATGTACAACACACACACACAAACTAGTGCTTTAGTAAAATGCTTTGTTATAATAGCCAGAGGACATGAATATTTACAGAAAAGCAAAAAAATAAGCTTTAGTCCTTTCATTTTTTTTCCCTTTTATACATGACAAGTTCACTCAGAGCCACAGGAGTTTGTGGCCAAATAAACAACCATGACTTAGGGGAAGTTCCCAGTCATATCGCACTGTAAATGTGCATCCTATAACCTGGTTTCGCATCTCCAGATTAGAGGGGGAACTCTGGGTGTGTCTATGGCCGTTAAGTATCCCCAGTGAGTGGGGAAGGACAGAAGGCGGCAGTTCTGTGGTTGTTACCTTATTCTGTAAAACCTTCTGTCTTCTTCCTCTGGACCTTCCATAGAAGGAAGTCATACCTGACACACAGGCTCAACACACACTGTGACTGAATGGTGACTGTAATCTCACAGTTCTGGTTACCCTGCCCCAGCCGTGTCACAATCTGAGCCCAGGCCCACATTCTTAGAACTTTCCTCTGCCCTTTGTCTTTCACTATGCCATGGACCAAACTCTTGAAGGAAGCTTGAAGGCAGGCAACAATAGCAAAGATTCCATCTGCCACCCCAATCTGTACCATCCTCTGGGTGGAAAGGAAGTCATCCTTCTCTGCTTATCACCCCATCCTCCAACTGCCTCGTTAGAGAAACAAAACAAATTCCCTTTCGCTTGCGTTAGGGAGTCTAATATTTTGTCAAACAGAAATGAAAAATAAACCTAATCTAAGCTGTCAGAGAATCATGAAATGCCCCTGGCATTCTGTACGGACTCTTTGAAGAAATGAAACTTCAGTTTATCAAGTGTGATTTATAAGCAACACAGATTTAGCTGGTAGATAACGCTGCTGTCTGATCATTAGTAGTCAGACAACAGCCATGTGAACACATCAATTATGGGCCACTGCCAAAAGCCCTTGAGATCTTGGAGATTAACAGCCAATCCTCTGTTTTACAAGCTCACATCAAAAAGAATATTAATAAGAGGAGGGGCAAGGTGAAAGCTTGTCAGAGTAATTCAGCCACTAACACAAGGCCTTTTTTTTTTTTTCCTTTTGCCTTCTCTCTCTTCTCTGTTGAATTGGTCCCAGGAAGAAGTTGGCATCGGCTACAAAGTGCGATCCTGCCAATTTCTTGGAAAATGTTTTTCACTAACATATGGGAACTTGTAAGGGTCTGCAAACTGCTATTTGGTGAATAATGACAAGCAAGACTTCTTCATGTCCCCTTGTAGTTGCCAGGATGGCACAAATTGAATCGTTATTGAATTATTTTTAAATTAGCAGGCACAGTAGAAATAAATAGTGGCTTGCCTCAATCAGAGATTCTATAAAATCTCCTATGTATTCTGTGCCTAATACCTTCTATCCACTGAAACTTAATTAAGAGGCACTACTAGTACTAACCTACACATTAATGAGTTTCTCCAAATTAACACGGTGCTTTCCATTGTCAAAGAAATCACAATGTGTACTCTATAAGACTTCAATGTCTTCTCTCTAGCTCTCTTGGGAAAGACAGATATAAATTTATTGATATTTCTGGAATTAGAGTTAAAACCAGTTTTCAGCACCCATATAGATGGTGTTTGAAAAAAAAAAGTGTCCATCACCAGAATGGCTTTCGTTTTACGTCTCTGAGATTTACTACCAGTGAGGACTGCTGTATCTTTGTAAATGATCAGATTAAAGCAAACAGCTGGTAACTAATTGTTTAGTGGGGGTCCCATCAGGCTCCCTAATGTATGAACAGAAGCCATCACAAAATGCGGGGCTTGGGTTTCCCTACCACTTACAGATTTGTTTGTGCTTGGATTTGTAAAACACTCTATATTTACAAAGTGTTCGCCTGTTATTTCATTTGTTGTTCTTCATTTGAAAATCAGCATGGGGCGGTGGGGGAAAACATTAGGAGAAGGAAACGAAGCAGGGGGTTCCTGTTACTTCTCCGTAGTGTGGGCAGTTTGGTTCCCAGTAAGTCACTTAATTCAAGGGCTTGTTGACAAAGTAATTCTAAGTCAAAGAGTCTGCATTCTGATTCAAACACTTCATGGAGCCGAAGAAAGCCAGCCATCACCGAAGATCCAGTCTGTACTTTTGTATTATATACTTCCTTTCTCCTAAACCCAGAAGACAGGAGCCATAAGATGCTCAGTTAAAATCCTAACAGGTAAACCTAGAGGCAACTGATGAGCCCGGAGGGAAATTCAGGTAAGCCCAGTGCCACTTTCTCTTTACAACGCACATGCTAACTTCTTTCAGGCAGGCTTGATGGCCCATGCCTTTAATCTTAGCATTCAGGAGGTAGAGGTTAGGCCATCTCTGTAGATTTGAGGCCAGCCTGGTCTACCTAGTGACTTCCAGGACAGCCAGGACTACAGAAAGAAAACAAAAATTTAAAAAAAAAAATTTTTTTTTAAGGATCTTTCTAGACCCAGGGTTCTGACACTCATCCAAAACCTGGATTTCTTTGTCAACAAACGAGGGATAATGATAACATCTTCAAAGGCTGTCCTAAAACCAGTAAGACTTTGGAAGTCCTTAAACATAATTGCAGATGCTACTGAAATCAAGAAACATTCCTCAGGCAACAAGATTAAAGATTATTGTATCAAGATCAAAAAAAGTATCGACTACTTTTACTTATTCGAAAAGAAATAACCTTCTAGGTAAATAATATACCTGGGGTAAAATGGGGTAAAAGTCTCAAGACTGTGAACTCGGTGGATACCATCACAAGAAGGTTGCACCAAAAGATGCAAAAGTTTCCCATCAATGGGCATACTCTTTCTCAGTATTTGCCAAGAGACGTCTCTTCTCTACCAGTTTTGCTCACACTATCTTTTTTGCTGTGCCTGGAGTTTTGATTTGTTTTTCAAAATGGGCTCTGACAATTGTAGCCCAGGCTGGCCTCTGACTTGCAGGAAATACTCCTACCTCAGTGGTCCCTGAGCTTGGATTACAGGGGTGGGCCACTTTGCACAATTAAAACCAGTAGATGTTAAGAGAGATACAACTCAGTAGAGGCTTTCTAAGAGCCAGGACCATTTCTGTGCAGTACAGAATTCATTCAGCTAAAACAGATAATCATAAACAAGCATACATTTGATTGACAGAATTTTTACTGGAAAGTATAAATTTTAAAAAATATATGCTTAAACTGGGCATAGTAGGACTATGTGAATTCAAGACTAGCCTGGTCTACATAGTAAGTTCCAGGACAGTCAGTGATATAGTGGACTATATAGTGAGACCCTGTCTTGAAAAAAACAGGCAAAAATAATAATAAAATAAAACAATAACCTTAAATAGCAGATTGGGTTTAATGGGTAACTTAAAAGTAAAAAGAAAACAAACACTGTTCCACCCCTTTTATCAGGTAGGTTCTCACTATACAAACAAATCCTTGGCCGACTTGTAACTTACTCTAAAGACCAGGTTAGCCTCAAACTCACAGAGATCTGTCTGCCTCTGCCTCCTGAATGTCATCCACCACATGATCCACCAAAACCACACTGTTCTTTTCCCATACCAGTTATGGGTAATGATTGATTACATGAGTACAAACAATGATGACATCTAGAAACTCTCAGACAGGGTCACGCTTCAAGTTCTGTCATGAATTTTAACGTAGAGGAAAAGGCCAAATTCACCGCTTTTGTGAATGAGTTCCTAAGAGCTCATCACACTTCAAACACATGGGCTGAGTATTTTTATGCCTGTATGGATGTCCATACACTTGGGTGTACACATACATGTGCACATGTGAAACATGTGCACTGACTTTGGATGTCTTCTTCAGTTACTTTCCACCTTATTTGTTGAGATAACCTTTCTCACTAAACCCAGAGCCCTCCACTCCTGAGACACGGGCTAACCCGCAGTCCCCAGAGAACACTGCCTATACAGCCCCAGGCCAGAACTATGGGTGAATGCTGTTCAGCCTGGCTTTTAAATGGGTGCCAATGATCTGCAGGTCCTCATGCAAACACATTAAATTTTTTATATCCCCTGATCATCTCCCCAGCCCTATTTTATTTCTTTTGCAAATCAGGTTTGCTGGAACAAACTTTCCCATAGGCATCTCTCTTTTTCATTCGACCATTGAAGGGTTTCCCCCACCCCCATTTTGGAAGAGCAGCTGTCCATATTTGCCCTGGTGGTTTTGTGGTTAACTAAGAAACCATCAGGCAAAAATCTCCCACCACACAGGACATCACCACAATCTGTTACGCTTAAAACAGTATAAACCTCTTGAGTTAGTCATCTTTATTGCTGGTTTTTAACCTAACAGACAGGCCCTACCAGACTTGAGAGGAATATGCAATCGAACCAACTACACAAATAACGGGCCTTTTAAATTATTACAAATGTACATGAGTGCAAGACAGATTAAAAACCTAGGCCATTTCCAACAGTGTCTTTGCCTCTGATTTCAGAGGAGAGAGAGAGAAATAAAAAGGTCTGGATCCAGGGGAGCCACACCGAAGACCCTGGGATTCCAGTAAAAGAGCACACAGCTCAACAAGTACTGACAGAGATAAAAATAAGTAAAAGTGTCCTCGGGGGTCCCCCAGCACACAGGGGAAATGTGCAAGCACAAATCACAGAAAAAAAATGGAAAAGGTGCAGAGAAGAGACATTCGCCTGAAGTGCGGAACGTAGAGATGGGGATGGGAGGGTTACAGCTCTTTGTGTAATAGAAGGGTATTCAGAAAACCCAGTCCCAGAAAGAAAAATCACCCCCAAATAGTGGCTTTTGCCCGTTATCGTAAACGATATCAAAATCCAGCTGACTAGCAGAGATGGTGTTGCTGCACGGGTAAGATTGTGGAAGAAACTGATGGACCCCATTGTTTGGACATTCCCTACACATTACCTGCCAGTGTTTGTAATACTAAGTCAAAGTGGCCAACTAAGAGCAGCCCGGCTCATCTTCACTACTTAAGAAGCCCACTGGTGCTGCGAAGTTCCTGCCCCAGGATTCCAGAAAGCAGGACTAAGTATGCCCTACACCTCCCTGGGTCTACAGTCAATGTTTTTGGCTCCATCTTCCATTTGGCCACACCCACAAATTAAGCACCTGCAAAACACCTTTATGAACTGGTATTTAAGGGAGTACTATGGTGATTTAAAAAAATAAATAAGGAGGGTTTTTTTTGTTTTTTTTAAGTAGATTTGAATAACCATTCTTGAGATAAAGTGGGGTGGGATATGAATCTTCAGATAAATATTCCAATGTGCACAAAAGAAGAACAGGGCAGGGGACCTGGGAAATGGGAGTAAGGGAGGGGACTAACCATTCCTTAGGTAATTGAAAAATACAGATCTGACCAAACAATAATGTTTAAGCCAGGTATGATGGAGCATGTTCATAATTCCAGCACTCAGGAGGCAGAAGGAGATGGATCCCTGAGAGTGGTAGACCACCCTGATCTACATAGTGAGTTTTGGTCTAGCCAAGGCTACACTGTGAGACCATAGCTCAGTAAAACAAAAAACAACTTAGAAGAGGATTACAGCACTCAGAAAGTAGTAGAAAACAATTTGGTAATCTTAGGATAAGAAAGGTCTCCCTAAACCAATGCAAAACCCAGCAGCCATGAAAGAAAATTAATTATAAACTTCAATACACAGTTTAAGATTTTTACATAGAACTAGAAGTTGGGGATAGGTAGGGGACTTGAATAAACACCATCCAGAGATAAGAGATGGGAAGAAATATTTGCAAACCACTCACCATGAAGTCTAGTTAGGCCTTGGGAGAGAGCAATCATATGGGTGCAAGCAAGAAATTTGCAAAACACAAAAAAATTAGTTAACACACACCTGAAATATTTAGAGTCAAGAAGTGGCTGGCTCACCATAAAACCAGATTAAAAGTTATCAATGCATACTCATGAAAAAATACAAATTGATGGCAAATCGCTATCAGACTGAGGCCAGAAAAATCATAACCCAAGGAGGGGTAAGTTGTAAAGAAACGCACACTGAATGTTCTAGTATTGGGTGATCCACACCATACCATTGGGTTAGAGGGAAATTAAATTTTGAGATGTATGCATGAAAAGATGATCAGTAGAACATTTCTTATAACTGCTGCCAAGCCAGAAAAACTGTGAGATCCAAGGTGCAAGGGCAGTGAGTGATTTCCAAAGCATCTTCAATGTTATTGATAACTCGGCAGCACATGAGGTGTGCCCATGAGTGTGTGCAAGTGCAGTTGCGTGTGTGTGTGCATGTATGTGTTTATAAAGTGTGCATGCAAGTGTGAACACCTAGAACGGAGAAAACACTCCATCTGGAAAGGTATTCTTTCATTAATGTCTTCTGAGGAAGTTTCTACCAATAGCCTTTGGGATTCACCATGTTTCATGTAGGATTGATGGACATATTTCACACAAGATAATACCTCCATCTCCCAGGACCACAAAGAAATGAAGAACTCAAAGACCTGGGATGGGATCAGAAGTTTAGCTAATACCACGGAGACCACAGGACCTCCTTGTCCTCTCATCACTTGCTCACACCACATTGGACACTGTTATCTCCTCAGGCTCGCAAACACTCAGGGATTGTACTCTGGGCCTAGTAAGATTCCTTCCATGGGTCAAATGGTCCCTGACTGTATTCACATCTCACTTCAGCACAAACACATATAAACTCTCCCTTTGACCAGCTCTCTTCCATCCTCCACTGCTACATTCCCCCTTACAACACACAATACAGCGAATTTCTCCGTAAGAACTCAGAATATATGCCTCACAGGACAAAGGCTTGGCTTGCTCACTACTCTGCCTTGGAGACCCAGACCCAGGCATTCAGAAAAGACTCGTTCAATGAAGAGACAGATAGAGGTATAAATGGAGAAATAAACTGAGACACGTATATGCACCTTGCTTTTCTATTATTTCTACTCCTGAAAAACTAGTCAGAGTAGTCAAAAGATCCCTAAACCACAGGGGAGATGGGGAAAGAAATGGATATGCAATTGTTGTCTACAACATCTCTATTAAAGAAATTTCTAAGTCCCTTAACACCATAACAACTCTGCACAGATGGTAAAATAAAATCTTCCGGGCTAGGGAAGTGCATACTTCCCCAGCATGCTTAGCATGTGCAAGGCCTGTGCAATCACTAGCAGAAATTTGCTAGATGTTGCTGTTGTTTTAATCCAGAGGGGTTGTTTTGGTTTTAAGCCACAATTCTATCAAGTCGGTATGTGTTGCTATACCTCATCATTCTGTGTTACAATAGAAGACTCGTGCAACTGCCAAGCTCCAAGGCAGCCCCTAGGTACCAAATCTCCCCCACCCTGGCCCTCATGCCTAATAAAGAACATTTATTGCCTCCGCTCTAGTATAATTACCTGCCTCCATCCTGCAGCAGTGCATAAACAGACTATTAAAAGTTCCTTACATTCTGAAAGTGATAGACATTTACTTTCCTGCCTCCTTTTGAGATAGGGTCTCATGTATCCTAGGCTGTCCTTGAACTTGCTTTTAACAGCTAAGAAAGCCACTGTAGATCCATCTCAGGGCTTTGTGTGTGCTAGGCAAGTACTCTAGCAACTGAGCTACACCCACAGCTACAACCCCTACTTGGTAAATAATAAATATTTAGGTTAACATATCAGTCCTTTGCTTGTTTTTTTTTTTGGTTTTTTGGTCCTGGGGGGGGGGGAGTTGATATATTCCGATGCCCTCCCCCAACCCCTAAATCATCTACAAAATTATCTAAGTCTTTCAGTGATATCTTGTGTTTCCCTGTCCATGTGTTTCAGTAAGGACTATGATTGCTGAGTTTAGCAGACATCAATTCTGAGTCTCATCTTAACCTGAGTTCTTGGCAGCATTTGGCACAGATGATCAGAGCCACCTGGATGGAATTTCTAAACTTGCTTTCCAGAAACACCATATTGCCTGGGGTTTCCTCTTCCAAAGCACATGTGCCCCAGGTTCCTCTTAATACTCCATGGTTCATCTCTGCTCTCCTGTCTTTTCTAAGGACACCTACTCTCTGGGTGACCTCTCTCAGCTCACCAGCCTCCAAGTCAACTTCATCCTAGACTGTGTCCAGACCCTAACCATCACAAACATCAATTTGCCTCAAGTCGTGTCAAAAGTGCATCCTGGGCTGGTGCACGCTTGGAACGCCACCACTCAGAAGGCAAAAGCAATATGATCAGAGGTTCAAGGTCATCCTCAACTGTTTACTGAAGTCAACCAGGAATACCGGAGACACTGTTTCAAAAAAACAGAAACAAACAAACAAAAGTGACTCGTGAGGACTGATTCCACAGACCCCACCCTCATGCCATTCAGCTGCTCTCCTTCACACTTACTATTTCACAACTCTGGATCAGGTCCTAGTCTGTCTTTGTCTTCGGACATGACTACTTTCAACCAAACCCTATGACAAATGAAGACATCTACTGTGTCATCTGGGAGCTTCTGGAAAAGTCCCTAACCAGTTTCCCTGTACCTCTGGCAATTGGCTCCCTCCACCCAACACAGTTCAGAGGAAGCTTTTTAAAAATCTAACTAAGTCATGTTATTTATTTCACTCAACTAGACTCCAAATTCCTTAACCATAGTCCACAACACCCTGAATGATGGGGCCCAGGACCAGGTCCCAATCCAATCTGGACACAGACTGTGCAAAACGCATGCCTAGTGTGTTATCTGAGGGAATTTCACTGCATGTGCAGTCAGCCAAGAAAACGGCGAGGAAGCACATCCAAAAAAATTGTGGTTGTGTCCAATTCAACCAATCCAGATTCCAAACGCAAGTCCCCTCTCACTCAGCATCACTTGCTGGATCTGCTGTGGCAGCTCCTTCCTGTCCAACCATTCTTTGTCTTCCATCTCAAACACACCCTTGACAAGGCTCTGTACCCTATAATATAGCTTCACCACAGCTCTCTCAGCCTTTGAGACCCAGCCTCTTCCATTATAGGAACTTCCTGTCATTGAAAGCCTTAAAGAAGCAGCGGCAAAAGTAGTCTACAATTTCCCAGTGACCTTCTTTTCCATGGTGTCTTAAGATAGCCCAGATTTCCAACAGAAAAACACAACCATGGGCTCTGTCATTCAAAACTCCCTTTGGCCAAATCAGGGCTGGGAAAGAAATAAAATGTATTACTACTTGCATAGATTCTTTGTTCTTAAAGCCCCTTGTATCCTTAGGACCCCTGTTGCCTGAACTGTAGAGCTACTCTCATCTCTTCAGTGATGTGCACTATTCTTTTATTTTTTTAAGATTTATTTATTTATATATATACAGATAGTGGTGAGCCTTCATCTGGTTGTTGGGAATTGACTTTTAGGACCTCTGCTCGCTCCTGTTGGCCCCACTTGCTTCGGCCCAATATCTATTTTTATTATTAATAAGTTCACTGTAGCTGTCTTTCAGACACACCAGAAGTGGGCATCGGATCTCATTACCATGGTGGTTGTGAGCCACCATGTGGTTGCTGGGATTTGAATTCAGAACCTTTGGAAGAGCAGTCAGTGCTTTTACCTGCTGAGTCATCTCACCAGCCCAGTGTACTATTCTTATTTCCATGCCTGGAATTGATTTATCAGGTCCATGAGAAATCTGCAATAATTTCTAGGAACCACAACACAACTGGACTGATATATGAAATTCATAACAAATACAAAACACAGAAACAAACAGCATGAATCTTGCTCTCAAGTTGTCTCACAGTGCACTTGAATGGCAGCATCCATCTCCAGGATCTCTTGGGCTTACTGGTTTTCTCTTTGAATCATGTGCTCTACATTAAGTTATAAAAAGGTTTAGAAAAATCAGAATCACATTCCTTTGTATTACCATATTAAAAGAAATCTCTGCAGAAAAGATGGAGGAAATACCTCAGTGATAGAGCATTTCCTAACATGAATGAGGCCTTAGGTTAGGGAGAAGGATGAAGGGAAGGAAAGAGGAAGAAAGAAGGAGAAAGGAGGAAGAAAATGACTGGAGCATAGAGCAAGCTGATTGTGAAATCAGCCTGACCTGTAGGCAGAAAATATGACTCATCAAGGTGTGCTACTGAAGACAGGGACCACACTCTCCTGCTTCTTTCCCTACCAGACAGTCCCTACCTTTGGGCCCTCTTATCTCTGTCCCTTATCTCTCCATTCACCAAGGACTGCTGAGCACTAGCAGGGTCATTAGCAAGAGTCATCCAGTGGATTGCTACCAGAGGTCAATGCTCTTGATAAACAGAAGGAGAAAAAAACAGACTCTAGCCAGATAGGAATCTGTCAGAAGATGGAGAAAAGATAGCTTTTCTTGCAGGAATTCAGCCAAGAGGAGCAAGGCAAAGAGCACTTCCTTGTTATAGGACAGAGAACCTTCATTTCACCTTGCTCTCCAATGTTGGTATAACAGCCTAGCAGACTTAAACTTACTCCCACACAGAAAGCTCTCTCTCTTTTTTAAATTCTTATCTCAAACATTATATCCCTAGTGACTTGCACTCCCTCCACTTCACTCCTCCCACCATCCCCCCCATCAACACCTCCTCTGTTTCCCTTTAACAAACAAACAAACAAACAAACAAAAAAGAGCAGGCCTCCCAGGATATCCACCAAATATAACATAACAAGATCCAGGAAGACTAGGCACAAATCTTAATTTCAAGGCTGGACAAGGCAATCCAGTAAGAAGAAAAGAGTCCCAAGAGCAGGCTAAAGAGTCAGAGACAAGCAGGGTGGTGGTGGCGCACACCCTTAATCCCAGCACTTAGAAGGCAGAGGCAGGAGGATTTCTGAGTTTGAGGCCAGCCTAGTCTACAGAGTGAGTTCCAGAACAGCCAGGGCTACACAGAGAAACCCTGTTAGAAAAGAAAGAAAGAGAAAGAAAGAAAGAAAGAAAGAAAGAAAGAAAGAAAGAAAGAAAGAAAGAAAGAAAGAAAGAAAGAAAGAAAGGGGAGAAAGAAAGAAAAGAAAAGAAAAAGAGTCAGACACAGCCTTCAACCCCACTTTGGGAATCCCACAAAAACATCAAGCTACACAACCATAAGGTATGTAGGTAAAGAGGACCTAGCTCAGACCCATAGAGCCTGTTTGTCGTTTCCATTTCCGGGAGATCTTATATGATAAACGTAACACACAGACTTAGCTCTCAGAGCTCTCTCCTCTGATGTCTGGAATACATTTCTGTTGCTTCCTCAGGGACCATTTTCCATAGTCCATGTCCACTTAACACAACAGATGTTGTCAATAGCCTTGTGGCCTTCTGTTTGGATATTTCCTAAAGCCATTGGCACGTCACTTCTTTCTCTCCCTATAAATCTAGGTAACACACACACACACACACACACACACACACACACACAAAGTTCAGTACAGAATCTATTAGCCTACCAACTTCAAACAAAATTTGCTGAGGAAAAGAAAGATAATTTATGAGGTCAAGATGTAGGTCGTCAGTATCCTGACCACAAAGCAGAAAAGAGGCAACATCTGTGTTTTCAACACCGGTCTCCATAGGAAGGGATAGGGAGGAGGAGCTCTTACGTAGTTGGGAGAACATCCTCCCAGATTATTTTACACATTCTGGCATGGCTATCACAGGCAAGACTTGTGACTTAAAAATGGGTGCTGAAATCAACCTTCCTACCTGACTACCCTGGGCTACACAGCTGCCTTGTGGATGGAGCATGCTGGCCTGGGCTTCTAAGCCAAGTCTCAGGCGAGAGCACAATCCACGTCAGCATCTAGTGAGTTAATAAGCAATGACCTTCACCATGAACAGCCAGGGTGGAGGAAGTGGGACCTCATGGGACCTCGCCGCCCTTGTGATGAAGCTTGTTCTGAGCTCAGAGAGCGCTAACCACACAGAACACATTCCTCTTCTACATCCTCTACCTTCCTGCTGCTATAATCAATTCTTTAAGCTTTTCCCTGCCTGTATATAAATATATGTGTGTGTTTAAGTATATACGAGTGTGTGTTTATAAATATAAAATATACATATATTCTATATTTGGTGATTTATCGTTACTTTTAATTCTTTCTTGTTGTTTACTCATTTCCCGCACTCCCCCAAAGGGTACTTTGAAATCTTTCCAGTTTTTACAATTAAACCTAACCATCTGGACAAAAATCTTCACATTCACTAAATTAGTCACAGATTTTGTGGGTAAGCTGAGAAACTAAATGCTATGCTCAACGCTAGGATTGAAACCACATCTACCACAGCAAAACACTCTCTCTCCAATAATCTCTCCAATTATGCACGCACATTCAGGCTCAAATAACATGAAGGCGACTCTACTCCATTGCACAGAATTATTTATCCAGTTAGTTTCATTCTTTAGATCCTAAAACAAATGACAATGGGCCCAAAATGAGGGAGACTCTAGAAACCTTTTAGAATTTACAGCAGATGAAAGATAAATCGTTACCTATTTCTCCATCCCCATTTAACTCCTTCCTTCCACTGGTAGATGGTGGCAAGCCACTCACCAGATGAGAAAGCAATTTGAGGACTTGGAGAAAAACCTCAGTTAAAAGCCCATACTGTTGAGCCAGAGGTTAAAATTTTGACTCCCGGTACCCAGGCCAGGCCGCTCTCAACTGCCTGTGTCTCCAGCTCCAGGGGAGGAGATCCAACACCTCTGGCCTCCTCGGCCAGACAAACCAACACACACACACACATACACACACACTCGCACTCATGCACGCACGCACGCACACACTCACACATACCACCCCACATACACATAATTTTAATAAGTAGAATAAATCCTTTAAAAATCAACTTGAAGAATTATGTTTGTCCAGTGTTCTATAGGGCTGTAGATATGGGCTAAATAGAAAGTTCAGGTATAAAAGTCTTCTGGCTTCTTCAGAGTTTACAACTGTCAGAAACTCCAAGGTGTTTGCGATTTAATACAGAGACAGCTGAAGTCCAGCAAAGCAAATGATCTCATGGCATCTGATCACTGGGACATAACTGCAGCTAGTAAGAGCTCCTGTCACTTTAAAACTGGGCAGGATTAGCCCATGGAAGTAACAGCAGCTGCACTAGCTCTGGGACCTAGAAAAGATTAGTTGGTACCAGGAAATAATGTACATGAAACTTGCAGGAGGCTTGTGGAATCACTTGGTAGTCTTTCAAAGTGCTCCTTAAGCCTTTAACATAAGCTCCGATAGAAAGTATTAGACTGGGGTAAGCAGATTTATAAAAATCATTTTCAGAGCATCTTAGGTTAGATCCCTCCCTCCCACCCCCACCCCCACGTTATACAGAGGTAACAAAAAGGAGCCATCTGAATACAATATAAAACAGGCTCAGTGGGACCAGCAAGACCAAAGAGGAACTCATATTAAGTTATAGGGGCAGAAAACCGAGTGCCTGCCCTCCCCAGTTCTTCATCCTACTTGTGCATCAAACTGAACGCCTGAATAGAGGGCATGTTTAGGGGATGAGTTCTTAAAAGCCTAGCAAGTGTTTACATCTTGGAGGCAGTGACAACTGGCAAGAAAAGCTTTTTTTCAGGAAAGGATAAAGCTGTAGAGACGTTCATGTTTACACTACTTTTGGACTTTCACACAGGTGAAAGGATTTTATTTTCTTTTTTCACACTTAAATTTTGATTTGTTAAGTAAACTAGACTGAGCACACATTAACATTTAAACAAAGAATGCTCACTAAGAATCAAAGCTAAGTGAGCATTTGAAATGGTTCAGTGTTTTGATATTTTGGGGGGGATAGAAGGGGGACAGGTTCTCACATGTACCCCTAGCTGGCCTAGAACTCATAGATTTTCTTGCCTCCATCTCTCAAGTGCTGGGATGAAAACTAGAAGGCACGTCGGGCAGTGGTGGCACATGCCTTTAATCCCAGCACTTGGGAGGCAGAGGCAGGCAGATTTCTGAGTTCGAGGCCAGCCTGGCCTACAGAGTGATTTCCAGGACAGCCAGGGCTATACGGAGAAACCCTGTCTCGAAAAACCAAAAATAAATAAATAAATAATAAATAAATAAATAAAAGTAATGAATAAGGAATCGTTTATCCTGACATTTCCAGAAAACAGTAGTTTACTGAAGACATCCCTAAGTCTCTTTATCCACTAGATTAGAAGACTGAGCTACAACTCCTATGGGAACAAAAGCTATTGTTTCTGGTATTTTACTGTCCTAAAAAAAAAAAAAAAAAAAAAAAAATCACCTGTTCTTTTCTAAAGAGAATCACACCAATCTCAGGCTGCCAGACAACAGCTCTTTGGCCCCTTGATGGTATACCACATCACTGCCTTTCTGGAGAGTCCCTTTCTATTCAGAACCATGCCACTACCCAATTAAACAGGGGATGTTTCTGACAAACGGCCCGACAATTCTGGAGAATGTGTTGGGGTAGGACCTTGGGGCACCAAGGTCCCTCCACTACCCAGCCTTTTTTCTTCTGTTCCCCTCCTGTCTAGCTCCCTCCTTGACTCTCCCCACCACCGTCTCAACAAACTAGAAAACAAAACATAGGGAGAGTCCTCAAGCCCTTCTCCCAGCTACCATAGGGTTTTAATGTCTTGACCAGGCAAGGAACCTGCATTCCCACCTCCTAGTTCATTTCTGAATACTATAAGACATGCTTTTAGCTAAGCAGTCTCACATTAAATAACTACATA
The DNA here is from genome assembly GCF_008632895.1 of Mastomys coucha. Lineage (NCBI taxonomy): Eukaryota > Metazoa > Chordata > Mammalia > Rodentia > Muridae > Mastomys > Mastomys coucha. Next base: position 50,720,508 of record NW_022196895.1, read on the forward strand.
ATGTCTCCCTTTTGCCTCTTTTGCATGCAAAGAAAGGACCGGGAGGAAATGGTTGAGCATGGTCACAAAACACAACCTTAGGCATTCGGTTCCTGAACTATACATCCTCATATTGTCACCTACCAGCCCATAGGATTCAGTGAGTAAGTCTTAGTTTGGCAACAAATGGTTTGCTCTAAAATTCAACCATTCATTCATCTTTGTTGTTGTTGTCATTGATGCTGTTGTTGTTGCTGCTGCTAACAGCTTGGCTGCTGACCAACCCAAAGACTTCTTAAGTTGGCCCACTATTTTGCTCTCCCAGTGGTTAAAAGGTAATAAGCTCATTCAGAGTTTATAAAACTATGCACCATCAACAAAAAGCCTGTCGTGCTTCCAAGATGCACAGTGGCTTCCAGACACACAATGAATAGCTGTGTGTGCCGCAGCCCCACACCCAAGCCCCAAACACAAATGCCAGGCCCCAATTAAGCACCCTGGGGGGCCTTCAAAGAAGTTATGCTAAGTTGCAAATACAGCAAGATCCACTTGAAATCCAACTATCCTGTGTGCTTTTCCTCCCAAGATAGGAAGCGACTGGGGCAAACTGACCTCATTAAGGGGTAATTAGTCAACCCCAGGAATGGAGGGGCTACCATAGCCGTGCCTATTGTGAGGTTTCAGTATGGAGATGGCGATGTGTTTTAAGTCAGGGGGTCTCCACAATCTAAGAGGCCCATGTTTTAAAATTTTAGGGACTTCAATCTGTCCATTTTTCTTTTTTTGCTACCAGACATTAAGGAAGAAGAAAGGAAGCCATAGAAAAGGCTTGCCTGCTGCGTTTACGGAGTTTGTACATAGTTTAAATAGAGGGCTTTTGTAAAACTTATTTGAGCCATTTCTGCTTCACAGATAATAAATACGAAGAGTTTTGGTAAAATCATCTAAGTAATTTATATTCCACATATAATAAATAATGTAAAATAAGACCTGTTTAAATGCAGTGATATAAACACTTCTCTTGACTGCAGAGATTGGAAATAGCACATAAAAAGGAGAGTTTAAAAAAAATCAATCAACATGGGTCTTTCATTATTATATGACAATGACCTTGAAAAGACAATAGATCCATGCATGTACTCGGGAAAGCTGTTACTTAGAAACCAATGGAGTGACGTGATCAACATAAGCTCTTTACCTTCAATAAAATCCTTCACACCCCTTTAAAGCCCATTACGTCTGTTTGTATCAATCTGCCAAGATGCTCGAGGACGGAACTCTACTATAAAACATGCCAATAAATTCTGCTGTTTACATCCTCTAACATCCTACCACCTCTACACCAATGCTAAGCCTCCGATCCACTGTTATGTGTCCTAAAATTATCCAGCACGATGTTTGAGAAAGGAGTTCCCAAGGGGTGTAATGAAATAGTGTTCTTAATGTCTATTTCAAGGCCAAGATTTAAACCCTTCCAATATTCACAGAGTTCGGGTGGATCAACAACTTCGTGAAAATTCACTGAAGAGGAGGAAACAGAGCAATGAGCACTGGTGGTCATTCCTCCTCTAGAGAGCCAACCACTTCTACATGGGTGCTGGGGGCTTAAATCATGGGACTTCATGGATGGGGGACCCAAGAACTCTGAGAAGTTTTGCTCCAGGGACGTAGACACAATTTAGGGTATTTGCTAGTGCCTACAATGACATCATTAACGCAACCCTGTTTTTCAAGCCAGGGCCACCTCTATCTGGGGCTATAGCTTTTAGCTATATAATGAAATATTTTTTAAAAGGTAGCAATGTGTGTGTCTGGACCAAATAAATGTAGCTGTGCTATATTTAGATGTAAATTTGTATTTATATTTATTAAAACACTTGACAGGGGCACCTACTTAGCTTATTTTAGAAATTCTACTTTTTTTTTTTTTTTTTTTTTTTTTTTTTTTTTTTTTTTTTT
>NW_022196895.1:50722581-50734007 GCF_008632895.1 Mastomys coucha
TTTTGCAAAACTTAAACATTTGCAGTACATTCTGGGAAATCTTGAAAGGTGGCTGGAGGGGACTCCTAACTGAAGGAGTCCTCTTGTTTTACTATATCTCAGATATGAGAGTGGAGAAAGAGATGAGACCCATGAAGTCATTTCTAATAGTCGGTAACTCTTCCTCTTCGCGTAAATCCAAGGACTCAAGAAATAAATAAATAAATAAATATTGAAGGGCATTAATTTGTTTCTAGATGTGTGCGTGTAAGTAAAACAGCAGTCATAATGTGGAAATTTCAGTCACATTTTACAACTAATTGGAAGCAGATTAGAATTCCGCCTCAGGGGAACGTTGTCAGACTAGAAGCTGGAGCAAATGAAGAAAGAGGTGAAGGCGTCCTGAAGAGCTGACAGATTTACTGTGCTCAGGGCCAGAAACGGGTCCCTGGCTTCAAGGAGGGTGAGTCCCTGAAGCCCAGGAGCAAGCAGCGCGCCCCTAGGAGCCCAGGCCACGCCCCCAGGGAACCAGGCAGGTCTCTGGTCCCCATCACACACAAAAACTGCACACTGACCTGCACACTGACACACGGGTCAGGGCCCAAGTCCAAGGAAGAGAGCCTTTCTTTACCAGGTGGGGGAGGGGAGGAAAAGTGGAAGCAGCTAGTGAGGGCCGATAGAGCCATGAAGTAATGGAAACAGCTGCTGGCTTTCGACTTCAGTGTCTGGCATCTGCTTCGCCATGACGGAAAAGGCTGGGGGAAGGCTTTGGGCAAGGAATGTAAATGAAGACAATTGCCCAAACAGAGCTGGATGCATGCAGGCATGGGGGTTGGGGGGTGGAGGGAGACCAATTGCTCCCTTGTGAAATCATGTTGCTCCCTTTGGGCAGCCCCAGCCAGCACACAGGAGAGAGTTAGTTCATATTCTACCTTCCAGCAGTTCAGAGATCTGGGAATGCTCAGAGCTTCTCCATCAGTTACCAAGCCGTCAGTTTGTCTGGTTGACCGGGTGGCCACCATTCATCTGCACTCTGCTCAACCTCCACACAGCTTCACACCGAGTTAAAATGAACTACCCTCTCTTTCACTCCCTGGGATTTTTTTTTTTTCATTTCCTTTTTAAATCACCACTGCTTGCTTTTGAACTAGGTCAAGGGTCAGGTTCTATTTGCTGATGCCTGTTTTCTCCTTTGCTTCCCAGACTCCGTCCTAATTTCATTTCCATCACAAAAGAACTGGAACCAGGGAACACAGAGCTAAGTGCCATTGTGCGGATCACGAGCCCATACGGAAAGCCCAGATTTGATAGCGTTATCCATGTAACTGTGGTGAGCCACATGCAAATAAACAGTTCACCGTGAAGAATGAAAACCCAAGGTTTCAGGCCTTCCAAGTCAAACATTATTGTTTTTAATATGAGCTATCCATAAAATCGGTGAAGGAGATGACAGGAAATTTAAAAGTAAGCCGGTCTGGCTGAGCACAGTTTGAAAAAGGAAAGGAAGGGGGTGGAGAGGAGGAGAGAGGAATGTTCTGCAACCCCCCCCCCCTCCTATTTTCAGTGAAGAATGATCTAAACTGTAAAAATCTGCACAGGAATACAAACAGTGATTTTACGCTAGCGGAATTCAGAGGTGCAGGATGGCAGACCTAACCAAAGGGCAGTCCTCCAACACAGGCTGCTAACCTAACGAGGAACAACTTGGACATGACCTTTGAACCCTCAGTGACTAATGTGAAGGACGCAGAGGTGCACGGGAAGCAAGTGTCCTGAAAGCCAGATGTGCTTTCCAACCAAACCACGAGTTTTCTTTAATCAAAGGGGCAAGCAGTGACTTCCAGGAGTTTGCGAAAGTGTGACCAACTGGAACTTTTGTTGTCTGTTGCTAATTGAAGCATATAAAAGAGTCCATTTCTTAAAACATGTTACACTTTTTTAAAAAAATAAATAAATAAATAAATTTACTGCCACATGGCAAAAACCAGAATCAAGCTCACTGGTAGAAGATCACTACAGCTAAAGACTACCCTATTGTTTCAAATTGTCAAGCGAAGGCAGTAAAATTGCTACCAGGTCTCCTTAAGTTACCCTTCAATAAAAAGAACCCATCGGGGAAATAAGAGGAAAAAAAAACATCAAAAACCTTAAAAGTCCCTTTAAGTAAAATTATACGTCTGTGGCACCATGCCATCTGCTCTCTGGTTAACATAATAAGCCCATTCTCAACCCTAAATACGTGCTTTCTAAGGCCGTTATGAACGTCACAAAAATATAATCGATATGTTTTTATTTACCCCTAAACTGGGTTGCCTACATTCATAAAGCATTATTGGGATATACCTAAATGTACATTTTTCTTAGGGTTCTGGCAGACACTGAAGAGTCCCAGGACAAAGAAAGCTAGGTGGCTGAGAGTCGTGGTGAATAATAATCAGACTGGGTCCGGATGACCAGATGGGAGAGAAGAGAGAGATGCTTTGAAAAAGCCAGCAGTGATGTCTGTTCACCATTTCAAACCCAATTGTCCTACTCAAAACACCCTACCCATTGAGTTCTCCATCAGAGCTAGAGCGCAGATGTTAAATTTTCACTTAGCTTCCCTGGGGGTGAAGGACTCCTTCTTAAATATCTGATGAGATTCCTAGAGTTCAAGGCCCACTGGCCTACACAAGACTCAAGCATTTGCTTTGTGGTCACTTTAGTCCTTGAAGAAGAATCCGTATCTCTTCTACTACATTCCCAAAGGTGTTTCTAAGCAAAATTCAGCAGGCATGTAACATCCAGCTTCCAGAACATAGTGCAGCCTCATCATCTTGAATTTCCCTGAAGCTCTCAAAATAACATTGCAAACAGCCCAACTGCTGGTCAGACAGCTAAGAGTGCTTTTAACAACCTTTCATTCAGTTGCAATGGCTTTGTTACAGTTGCCAAAACCTTTAGCTTGAATTGAGAAGTTGTTACAGAAAGCAGTCACTAGTGAAATTTCAGTGGGGAGACAGAATTGGACCCAGAAGGAAGGACCACTTCTCTCTGTCTCTTTCTCTCTGTCTCTGTCTGTCTCTTTCTCTGTGTCTCTCTAGCAGAGCGAAATGTAAAATTAGTGGTGCTTTCATTTAATTTAAAAATACATTTATTTATTTATTTATTTATTTATTTATTTATTTATTTAGTGCAACTGCCCTTGGGCATGGGTGTGTGCCCCTGCCACAGGGCACATGAAGAAAGGGTCAGAGGACAAATTACAAGAGTTGGTTTTCTCTTTCTTCAGTGTGGGTCCTAAGGAACAAATTTGGGTCCTTAGGTTTGGTGACTTCTCCTTTGAGCCAACTCAAAACCTTGGTTTGTTGTTCTTGTTTGTTAGTTTGTTTGCTTTCTGTTTTAAGAATAGAGTTCACACCACACAAGACTACCAATCCACCATCTATGTATGCAATTCCATCATTTAGACTCTCGGACCTCTCTAAAAGACCCCTTACCAGGCTCCAATACAATCGCTACATTATTTACTCTGTGACTACCCAAGGCATTACTGAAACAGACTTCACCTGTTCCCTATCCCTCCCATATTCAATGACCCAGAATCAGGCATGTATAATTCACTGGTAACAATCCTAGCAAAGAAATGATATTCCGCTGTGCAGTTGCTGCCAAGGGTAGCCCAATGTTGCCTTCGTTCTAGTTTCTCCTTGACAGAAGAATGCTCGACAGGTGACTTAGAAATAAACTGTTTAGTATCCAAGCTACACCCTTGATGTTCAGATCGCTGGCAAGCTGAGAGCGCTGGCAATCAAAACTATGTTGTGTTACAGTAATTACTAGGACAAACTTCCCAATGCTTAATATTAGAGAATGGAAGAGTATGATCCCTCCACCTCTTCTACACCTCTAGAGTGTGTTCAACGTGGCAATTATCTTCGTTCAAGCAGCAGAGTTTAAATTGCATTGAAACTCAATTATACCCATGACTTTTTAAAACATACACTTCAAAAGGCAGGTTTCACCACACTCAAATCACTGAGCAAAATCTCTTTCCCAGCTTATAAAAAAAGAGATTTTTATCCCCCTCCCACGAGACATCTTCATATACAAAACTGACTTCCCTAAAGCTTTGGATCTACTCTTTTCTCTTTTTTTTTTTCTTTTTTCCTTTTTGGTCCTGTGAATGCAGAAGGAAGGCTGAGCAATGTTGAAAGAAAAAGAGGGTGCCCACCTGATTTTAAAACAAACAAACAAACGCTTTAACCTGCCACTTCTCTCAAATGTCATTACCAACAGCCTCAACTGCCACCACCTTCAAAGAGCAGAATAGATACTTCTTAACCAAAACACTTTTACGTTGCTACTCTTAGGTAGTAAATTTATGATTTAAGTGCTTGTAGCTTTCCAATTATCAAGGGCCTCTTAGGATGAGCAAGAATGCATTATGTACTAATGACCACAACCAGGGGTCCCTTCTCCACTCCTTTGTCAGAAGGCAAGCAGATACTCCCCTGCAGCTTCACCATTAACATGTCTGTTTCCTGTCAGCCCACTCAGAGATAATGTCATTTATCTCAGGAAGGCACAAGCCCAGTCATTAGCTTCAATAAAAGACTTCAAACAAAGGCCGGATAATGTTTTACCCAGGGTTCCCACTGAACCCAGAACCACGAATACGTGTCTCTCAGAGCCAAATATTCAAAAGTTATCCTTAAAGAAGTGTGTTGTTGTTTCTCAAGGATTCTAGAAGGTGGCTCTGAATGAGAGTGTGACCCGTGTATAGTAAACACTAGTGCCCAGCACGATCACACAAAATTAGTTTAATGAAGAGCGATGACCAGGGTTAACCCTGGGGAGCCTCTCCCCTGGAGCCTCCAGGAGGAAAATTGACAGGATCATTTAGATCTTTGAAACCCTGAACCCCTCATTGTGAGGGCCTGTAGAAACAGAATAACCCTTAGGAAGTAAGTGGCCAATGGCTGAGCTTTTGGAAATCCTCCAAAAAAGAGAAAAAAGTGGAACTGGTTAAAAGAAACGTGGGAACACGTGTTTTCACAGTGGTGTGTGTATTACTGCAATTTCAACTTTCTATGAAGTACCAGGTGGATTTTTTTTTAAAATTAAAAAAAAGCACAGACATCGTCAAAATTGGGGCAAATCTCAGCCATTCATTCAATCCCTGTGTTTCATGCTGGAAACGAAGAACAGATGGTACTTTCCCTGTTGTTTGAGTCTGGTTATTGAACACCTCCGTGGCTAGGGAGATTTCTGCTTAGCACTTTCGGCATTCACTCAATTTACTAACTAAAAAAGTGCTGCTTAGGAAAAAAAATAAATCTTTATAACACACTAATTAAAACCATCTTGCACCCAAGCAGTTTTACCTGAAGAGCATATTCTTAACCTTAAGACATTTGGACACCCACCCCCTCCCCCTGCCCTCCCCGCCCCCCATAGTGTTATGGGCTATTTGCCAAGTTGTTAAAGTAGCTGAGCATTATCTTTTTAGCTCAATCTGGAGCAATTGTGTATACTTTCAGGGTTTTTTTTTTCCTCCAACAAACCTAACAGATTCAACTCAGAACTCAGTGATGGAACCGATCACACCAATACTCCAAGATTCATGTGTTCTCACAGACACCTCTGGACAGCCCCTCTGTCACTCTCCCAGGATGTCTATTGAACCAGACCGGAAGGAGGATCGGTGTTGACAGGAAGCCACCTTTAGCTAAATCCATATGTAACTTTGAAAACAGCACCCTGTCCACCCTCAGTTGTTTCATTAAAGCAAGTGACCTTCCTGCCCTTTCATTCCTCCATAGATCAAATGCACTCCCTAATTCACAGGACACACTATATTATGGGAGTGGGGGATGTAGCCACGAAAGTCATTAATCAAAATATGTTCTTAAACTGCTCACACTCACTTAGAGAATGTGTCAGGATTCCCTAGTGACATGTGAAAAAAAAAAAGGCTTCTACAAGAGAATAAAACAAAATGAATGATATCTTATTATAGACAGGTCCATTTATAGACACCATCTTTGGAAGACAAGGCCTATGGAAATGAAATGGAAAGAGTTTATTTATTACAGAAATAAACCCTTCATGGAATACATACTGCATAGAATCCTAAGACACAACTATCTGACTTTCATTTATATCTGTTTAAGTATCAGTTGTTTTTAGGACTGTTTTTTTTTTCTTGTATGTCTCTTAGTATTCTAGTGATTAAATAATCCCACTGATTGTAAAAGTACTTAATAGAACTTTTTAAACCAGCCCAATAGTCCCTTCTCTGATAAATCTAAACTGTAAGACAAATGAAGACAGATATGCAAACAGCTTCAATGCAGAACCATTCTGCTTTGAGAGGCAGGAGGAAGGTGGAGAGGCAGGTTCTGACAACCAAAAGCCAACTCATCAAGCCTACTTAGGGAGACGTGTCACTGGTGGCTTAACCACAAAACGGGCTATAGAAACACAGCTCCAACATCTTGGAATTATGGTGTGTTTTGATTTTTTTTTTCACGTATTAAGGGAGTGGCAAATTTTACAACATACTTGTGGTTTCCACATAAAGGAGCCAGAACACTCATTGATTTAATTAGGTTTCACAAGGTCCAATTTATCATGCTTTACATGACTCTGTGTAGTGAAGAAACAGAATAAACAGACCAAAAATAGACATTTAAGCATGCTGTGAAAATTAACCAGTGACAGCAAGTCTTATGAATCTCCTTTAACCTTCCAACCAAAAAAAAAAAAAAATCAAAAAAACCAAAACCTTGTTCTCCCCTTACAAAAGACAACGTGTTTACTCTGAAGGTACTCACTCCTCAGTAACCTGGTTCTTCAAGGATGTTAAACTTACAACCTATGTTTCTTTAAAAAACTTCTTTAAAGATTCCTCAGATGTAAGGCATGTTTTCAAGTGAAGTGCCCCACTGAGTTCTTGCTTCCTAAACAGGCATCCTCCGGCCATTGTATGTTTTAAAACAAAGCCTTATTTGACATAACCAATAGTTATTGGAATCAGGCTTCCTTCTCTGAGTGATACCATGCCAGGGAGTTGTCATCTCTGAGAGATGAGGATGGATGGATTATGAAGTCATTTGGGGGATGGGGAGGGCAGTGTTTAAGGAACAATGTTTAAGATCCCAAGGCAACCCCTCAGCTTGACAAGAGTGGCTAACACTGCAGGTTCCAGGCCCCTGAAAGCATCTTAAAGTGATTTCTGGGCCAACTCTGGTGGCTGAGATTGGGGCATAGCTTCCACACTGCAGGGCATGGTCCTCTCTCTTCCCTCCCCCACCGCCAAATCCATCCCCCCCAACCCCCAGCGTGACTTGTTTGCTCTTCACTTATGGAATTCCTATGATGCCGTTTATACTGCTCTGCCTGAAGACACACTGCATGCATGTGCATAATCCAGCCCCTCCATTCTTCAGACACTTCCCTCTGTGACTGGGAAGCCAAAGGAACACAAACTGGAGAACCGACACCACACACTAATCTCAGTTGCCATGACAGCAGCCTTTGAGATCCTGAAATGTTCCGATCGCCAGCTAAACAAAATTGTTGAATGTGAACATTTGGCTGGAAGATTAAAAGGCTAAGGGGAATGCAAAAGGCCAGAACCTCCCACATTCCCAGCAGCCAGTGGATCCAATCAAATAGCTCTGACTCCTTAACCACAGCATTGTGAGCACTGGATTAGGGCAATTCATCCAGATAGTTAAAGCAGATTAAAGCTGCAATTTGAAGACTATTGGCAACAAAAGTAAATGCCCCACTGTACTAAGTAATAAGAAGATTTCAAAATGTCTTTTAGTAGAAATTATGTGAAACCACACATTTAAAGTAAGAAGCAAAGCCCGAGATTTTTTTTTAAGTTGATTTAAATTCATCCACGTAAATGGCTAAGAGGATTTGGATTCCAAAAGCAATCAGTAGCCTTTTGCAAGTTTGACAGTGTTGCCTACACCTTTCTCTGCCTCCATCAAAGTTTACAATCAGAACTTTATTCCTATGTTTGTTCCAACTTTAATTCTGAGCACCCATAGTTGGAAATTTAAAAGAATCAGAGAACTGTGAATTATTTCATGCAGAAGTAATTCTCAGGAAACTTCTTAGCACCATTCCAGCCAGAAAGGGGGGGAAAAAACACATCACATAATAAGCATAGTTAGAAGAAATCACATTACAACAACCGCCTGATAGAAACACTGCATGCTACAACTTGTGGAATGAGTCTAAAGATTAATTTCACAGAAACACCACTCTCGCCTCCCAACAAATGAGCCTGATGGACACATACCCGTCAGTTTGTTCCCAGACATTACCCCAAAGCAACTGCATCCCAGACAAGCAAAACCCAGGCCTCCATGCCTAAGCAAGGTAACACTGGGACAGGTTTTCCAGTACAGACTTTAAGACAATGACCAAGAAGGGCGCAAGGGTCCAAATGGCCCAAATCAAGCATTGTTAAGCCAACAGTTGGCTTCACTGCTGTCCCGATGGCACCCTTGGTCGGATCCTCACATTTCAGGAACACAAGCCAAATGTGCTTTCCAATTCTTACTTACTAATCTTCTAGCTATCCAGGCAACCTAAATACAGTCTCATTGCTCTAGCTGCAATAGGTGAGAGAGCAAAGGTAGATATTGTCTCCACAGTCACCAAACCGGCACAGTTTGACTACATAGTTACAAAGTCAACGATCAATACTCGCACCCTAGAGTACATCCTTTGACAGAACTATTTGGGGGGAAAGTAACAGAACAATGAGTGTCAATAAACCTACACACTCCTTTCCACAGAGGGAACTAGAACCCTGTTCCTAAAGACACACGGTTAACAAGAACCCAGACGACAATTCTCTTTAGGGAAGAAACCAGGACGAAACTCAAAAAGCTAGTGCCGCAGCAGGTTTTCTGGTCAAAGCACACACGGACAACTTACTGGCTGCCCAGGAGCTCTTACAAGGAAATAGGCACTTGGACCATCCAGAGGCTCCCGCCCTAGGACCTTTCACACGCTGGCACCACCAGCAGCAGAAGCAGCAGAAGCAAGAGCCAAACACTGCACTCGGGATAGCATCCTTAAAGGATGAACGTCATAGAAATCTCACAGAGAACCCGAAAGCACTAGGAAGTGTGAGACACCCCCAGGCACATCCCACAGCCCCAAACAAATGCACACAGAGTGGGGGCACACAAGAAGGCGATCGTATCCTACCTTCTCGGTTTTTAGTTTCTTAATTCGCCTATGGCTCTCCTCCTCCTCCTCTTCCTTCTTGACCAGCATAGAGTTTCCCATGAGCGTTGAATCCGGAGCAGTTTTGCTAACTTCCCCTGCAGCCCCGACGCTGCCACTCCCAGCGCCCCCACAGTGAAAGGGGCTCGCGCCACTTCCATTGCTCTTGGCCCCAAAGCCATAGAGGTGACCACCGGAGGGGGCCTGGCCTCCGCCGCCATTCTGCAGCAAGTCGTGCTTGTCTTTCCGGGATCTCGCAGCATCCTTATCCCGCTTGGCGCCTCTGCTGCTGTGGCTTTTCCCTGGCTTCTCTTCCTTGCTTTTCCCACAGGAGCCTGCCCCCGCGGTGGCAGCCGAGGTCCCGGTGCTGGTACCGTTGCTGTTTGGGTTGCCGCCGCCGCCGCCGCTCACACTTTGACCCAGCGCTGAATTCATGCCAGTAGCCTCTCCAGGGCGCCCTTGGACTTCCTGCCTCTTGCCAGTGCTGCTGATCTCGGGAATTCCATACAAGGCAGCAGAAGGCAGAGATTTATTAGCATCCTTAGAAGTTTTAGCCCTTTTCACTTTTGATTTGCTGGTCTCTTTGTGTGAATTACCCTGGGGAGCGGAGGGCTGAACAGAAGCAAATTTTAGGCCATCAGCTAAGGCTGAGGTAGAACAGGTCCCATTGGAGGCCGGACCTCCACAATCCTTAGTGTTGTTGGTAGTGGTGTTGGTGGAATTATTCATCTCAAATTTCTGTCTGTCTTTTTCCAAATCGGCGTCCAAATCAATGATTAAATTTCCAACCCCGATTTCCCAATCATCGCCACTATCATAAGTATCAACTGTATTTGGATCCACACCTTTTCCTGCAGTCGAAACGTTCACGGACATCCTGAAGATGAGCTCTCGAGATTAAAAATCCGATGAACTTTCCTTGAAAGATGAGGGGACATTCGTTTAGCTCCTCTGGGTTTTCTCGTAAAGAAAAAAAAATTTATTTCTTCCAATTTTCCTCTTCTTGTTCCTGCCCCCCAAAAATGTATCCAGGGATCTCACTCCCTTCACTCCAGGTCCACCTTCTCCTGTGGAAGGGGGAAAAAACAGTCGAATATTTCTTGTCTGGGTATTACCGAAATAGAAAACCATTAATACTGGGGAGTTAGTAAGAGGCACAGGGAAGGACAGGGAGGAGGGGGCTCATTATTGTCTCCACAGTCCAATACCATGTTTAAAGGAAAACAGGCAGGCTTGAAAAGCAGCCCCCTGGCAACAAGCATCTTACAGTAGCTAAAACGAAAATCCCTCTAAACAGCAGGGGGATAGCCAGTTCCTTAAACGCATTAAAATATCTCCAAGGATCTGATTCAAGCCCAGAAAGGTTTTTGTGGCTTTTTTTTTTTTTAAAGTTGAACATTTTTATTTTTGCCTGGCACATGTGCTATTTCAGCCCCAAGAAAAGATCCTGGACATTCATACAAGAAAAACACCCTGTTAAACATCTCCTTAACATGGCCTGGGTCTTGCAATGTAAAAACAAAAACAAAAAACAAAACAAAAACAAACAAACAAAAAAAAACCCCAAGCCCTCAAAGTTCTCTAGGACTAGTGTTCAAAATGATGTCACTAAGTTTTCCTTATTTCTAATTTTAATACTTCTTCTTATAAATTGTCTAGATCATCAAGGTTTTGTTCTCTCCACAAGAAACAGAAAAACAGCAGTAGTTCCCCTCTCACACACACCTACCACCCCCTTCCCCAAGAGCTACACATTCTTTATGAAATATGCACAGACCTCTTTAAGAGTCTTTTTCTCAGTAAAACGATAGTGTGAGGGGAAAAGGTTAAAGATCTGCCTTTTGAGGAGAAAAAAGAAAAAGAAAAATCCATCTAAATAATTTTGCCATACCCCTGGGTCACAGAACTGCTCAGTCTGTTAAATATGGTGCTACAGACTGTAGGGAAACTGATTAAGACATACACTTTAAGTGATCTGCGCCAAGGTGGCCTCAGTGACCACAAATGAGTGTGTGTTTGACAAAGAGCAGTTAAAACAGGTTTTAAAGGGATCAGCCCCCCTTTTAACAGTTGATTGTCAAGAAAATAAATAAATACACAGAGAGAGAGAGGGAGAGAGAGAGAGAAAGAGAGACAGACAGACAGAGAGGGGGGGACACAGAGACACGCAGAAAGAGAGAGAGTGCTTACCTTTAAATCCTTTATCA
>NW_022196895.1:50734017-50774292 GCF_008632895.1 Mastomys coucha
AAGCATTTCTCAGTCCACTAGGCACACAGCCCTGTGCCTCATTTTACTTAAACACCAAATGATCAAAAAGGAAGAAACCAAGTAACACATCTCAGCCAAAATAATCACTCAGTAACATTATTCCACTTCCCCATCCCCCATTTGGCAAAAAGCTCTGGAGTCCTTTTCTCCTTAAAAAAATGTGTCACTGTGCAGCTGAGAGATGCTTCACATTCACAACCCAAGCACCGAAGGGTGTTTTTCCTCTTAACAAGCATTCAGAATAATAGGGTTTTGAGAGAGAGGGAGAGGAGATGGGGGAGGGGAGGGGAGGGAGAGAAGGAGAGAGAGAGAGAGAGAGAGAGAGAGAGAGAGAGAGAGAGAGAGAGAGAGAGAGAGAGAGAGAGAGAGAGAGAGAATATTAGAGAAAAAACTTTTCCGAACTTCTCATTCCGCTTTCAGTTGCAGACTTCAGAGTCACCGTGATCAGTAAGTAATGATCTCATGTAGCAAACCTACAGGCGTCCTCTAGTAACGAGACAGAATGTGCTAACATCGGGATAAATTAGTGAAAGGGAAGAAAGAATAAGAAGAAAGGACTGAAAATCTGGGCTGGATTCCGCCTGTTAGTCGGGAAGCGGCATTTTTCCGCTTGTCCTGACATTTGATTTCTCCAACTAACTTAAGGAGGGGGTGAAAGGATGGGGAGGGGGAGAAGGAGGAAGAAAGGGTGGGATGAGGAGCCGGGCTGGAGGAGAAAAAGAAAGGTGTGGAGGAGGAGGGAGCAGACGGTGCAGGGAGCTGATAAACCAGTTAGAGCAGCTTTCGCCCAGGGCGGGGGGCGGTGGAGCGGGGAAAATAACGGCGTCTAAAAGGGGCTGTCTTGGAAACCTGAAGGATGTGATGTTTTCCTGTTTTATGTTGTTTTTGAGAAAAAAAAAAAAAAAAAGAACCGAGTTCTTAGAATAGTCCCCGAGGAGGGGTTAAAATCCTCCGCCGCGCAAGCCGATCTGTCATGTGGTAATTCGATAATTAGAGTCAAAAAGGTTTTTTTTTTAAAGGCGACCTTTCTCCAGGACAATTTCTCTTTCTCTACACGCAGCAAACAGTGCGTCTCTATTTTTTTTCCTCCTCTCTCCACCTCTCGCCCACCCCCTCCTGTGTTTAGTCAGATGGCCTCGGAGCTTGGCTTAGTATTTTTAATTAGCTGGCGTTTGGAAGCTAAAAGCAGTAATGAATTGTTGATGGATTGGAAGTGGAGAGTCGCTTTGCTGGAAATGTCGGTGCTGGGAGAGGGGGGATGGGCACGTTAGCAACACCAACCATCTAAAAGGAGCGGTTTTGTTACAGTGCAAGCCTTTCACATCACGTGAGGATCAAGGGCTCAATTGGTTGTCGTGAGAACAAAAATGGTGACAAGCGTATCAAGAAAATACTGATCTGGTCTTTAAAAAAAAAAAAAAAGCTGAAGGTTTCTCCCTCCCCCCTGCAACCCCCCTTCCCCCCGCACGCCCTACAGTGGGCGAAGCTACAAGTTATGAATGTGAAACATTTCTCAGCCATCTAGGATCTCGGAAGTAAGGAAGGAGGGAAATGTAATGGCCACAAGAGCAAAGCAGATGTTTTAAAGAAACAGCTTATAAACCTTTCCTCAACTGATCTCCAATTTGTCGGCTTTCCCAAAGGGGCCAAGGCGGCGGACGCCTGGGGGAGAGGAGGGCAGAGAACCTCGAAGCTGCTGGGATTTTAGGATCTCCCCCTCACCCCCGTGTATTAAACAAAGAAAAACATTTTGCTAGCTCCCAAACAGGGACTTGTAATAAACACAGCATTGTTACTATTTGTGGGTTTGTTTGAGTTGGGTGGGGCTCTCCCCCCCCATACACACACACAATCTCTTAATGGTGTTTTTTTTTTTCTTCTTGCCTTTTTTTTAAAGGTGGAAAATGGTAGTTACAGTCATTACATCTAATGGATGAATATTCCCTAGTTTACTATTAAATTACCGAGCAGGAGGATGTGACAGGAGAGAAATCGGCTTGTTCTACCCGGGTTCCCATTTGCCTGGCTCGGTCTGGGCGGGGGTCAGCTCAGCTCCGGTAGAAAAGGAAAGGAGGGGGAAGGTGCGCAAGAGACCTGACACGGAGGACCAGGGTGTGTAACTGAATCACTCTTAGTCTCCTTTGGGTTAGAGCCCAAAAGGTAATTTACTCTAAGTTAGTCCAAGTGCCCAGTCAAGCTTAATTTGTCTAAAGAAGTTACAAAGTCACCCTCCACTGAATAAAATTCAACCTTCTTGGGCTGTTCTAAATGCAAAGCCAAACCCTGTAACTAGTTCCTCATTTCAATGCATAAAACTCGCACATTCCCCTGCATGAATACCCCACTAAAGTGCTATATAGCGACACACCACGCAACCGTACTTACGGTCTGTATGGGAGCGAGTTGACCTTTTCCTTCTAACTGCATTGAGTGTGTTTGGTTGCAGCCGCTTTATTTTGGAAATTATAATTTCTTCAATTTTTTTTTTTTATTAAAGATGGACCAGCAAATGTCACAGACCGTCCCGTGTATTTTTTTATAAAAATAAAAAAATAAAAAAAACCATAAAGCAAAAAAAAAAAAAACAGAACACAGAAATCCCCCCGGTGCACACACACACACCAAGCTTGTTCTGGAACAGTGGAATCAGAACTGAAACACAACACACGCACAGGGGGAGTGGAGCCAAAGGAGCTCTCAGCCTGTATACCTGAAAGGGACTTTTCTTTGTTCCCAATGCCCTTTCGCGTAGGGCCAATCAGAGAGCAGCTTTTATGAAACTGGGCTCTCTCATTGGCTAGCTGCTTTCTCTTGGCTACTGGAGGGGGTTGAGATATACACACGTATAAAACACACACTGAGCGCGGGTGGGGGTGCGGTGGGGGGTGGCGGTGGAGACAAAGCGTTTTATTTTCCAAGCAGATTGGGGTTGCAGAACCTCCCGCAGGACGAAGGGAGGGGGAAAAATGGGGCGCCTATTTCAATTACTACATCATTCACATAAAACACTTATTTATTAAAACACATCTCAAGCAGGCTGCGAAAAGAGGATATCGGTAAATGCAAGTTTGATTGTGTTATCTTGGGGGAAATAATGTGTGTGATCGCTCGGTGGCAGAGGGAAGCCGGCTGAGCCACCCGCACAGAGCGGGGACGCCGCTTGGTGGAAACCCAGGCGAGCGGTTTACTGTTGTCCCTTCCACGTTCCAAGGACTCTGCAACACAGCTCTGCAGCTTCTGCCTCTCAGCCCTTCCTCACCACCTTCTTCCACCCCCCCCCAAAAAAAATCCCTCTCTCTCCCTCTCTCTTCCTCTCCCTACCCCCCCCCCCATTAAACAAGAAAAATCACTGGGGAGCGTCCGGTGGTGGGGGAACAAGTAACCCTTTTGTTTCCAGGCTTCTGATCTGCAAGCCATGAACTGTGGACCCAGACGACCATTCACCAAACCCACTGAATAGCTCTCCTCAAATTACAAACAAATCCGTCCAACTGATCTTCTGCGACCTACAGATGGATAGATAGATCGATAGACAGACAGACAGACAGACAGACAGATAACAAGGCCTCAGCAAACCACATTAACATCTCAAACAAGCCTTATTAAAAAAATAAATCGATTTGTGGAAGATAAAATATGCTATGCATATTAACCCCTTAAACAGCCTTTGTCCCCAGTTTTTAATTATCTGGATTATCTGCCTAAGTTCTTTTCTCAAATCTTTAACTCTTATAGGTGTCAGAGATTCTAAATTCTCTTATGCTGTGTCTACAACCCACAAACATACAAAATGTTCTCACTTTTATGGTAAGACAAACACAGCCGAGTTAATGGGACTCATTTTCCAGGACAGGAGGCTAATGTGAAAACAACCCGTTAATATACTTAAGCTAATATAGTCTTACATGTTAGGTCTTTAGAACATGGTTTATTTTTAAGTTTGCGTTGTTATTTTCAATTATTTTAGGAGCTAGAATGTGGGGATTTTAACGTCACTTAGTCTTTGAGTTTCAAGTAAACCAATTATAACCCAGAGTTTGAAAAATCAGATATTACTGGGGTTTTCAGTTGACAATTGGAGTTTTAGACATGCCATAGCTTACGAAAATGGGCACACAAGAGTAAATTGCCTCTGGTGGAAGACAGCCACGATGTGAATGTTTGGAGGCGACTTTGTGGATCAATAAAAACATTTATGCTACATGTTATAAGTAATGGCTATTGACTAATGTTTGTGTTTTTAATATATTTAGTCCATTAAAAAAATACCAATTTGTTGTTTCATTGCCCTAGATGAACTAGAATAAATGCTGCAAAGCAACAGACCACAAGTTCTGACCTTTACTGCATGCAATAAGACACAGGGAGGGATCTCTCGGAGCACTGAGATCAGGTCAACTCCTCTTTTACTCATGTTGAAGATCTACAATAACAAAGACTCAGGGGGGCAAATAAGATACCTAGTATCCACTCATTTTCTGTTCTGAGTCTGACGGCTGGGTAGTATATTTTACTGTACAGGTTTGACATTTATGTGTGGCTCCTTGGTAATAGCACAGTACCTTACAGAAATCATAACTTTTAGTCTTTTAGAAGTATGGTTCCTCCAAAAACCAACTCACGCTTGTGTGCTTCCTGTGTCCCTGGGGTGTTGTCTTCGTTTCAGGCTGTGGTTACCCCATATGTTACATTAGTTTAGAAAAAAAAAAAATCAACGATTATCTCTTAAAACCAAAACACTTCTCAGGGTATTTAAACATTATCATCTACAGGCACTGGGAGAGGGTAAAGCTTTTTCAAAACACCCCCTTACTAAAGAAATCACAGAGTCAAACCAGATCCAAGATGTAACCATCCAGATGTGTAATTGAACCTAGCTCTGTCTTCTACAGCCAAACCTCAACCTATACTCTTTTTAAATAAACACCATTGGCCAAAGAAGGCCAACTTGAGTACATATTTAATTCAAATTATTCTGGCGAATCAAAGCATCTTTCTTTCCATTTTATCATTCCCACAGGCCTTTTATTCCCCACCCCCATCTCTTCCACCTCCCAAATTCTTCCAGGAAACTTTTGAATAGACTACTCTTGTTATACTGGCTTTGCATGTGTTTGTTTTGCTTGACAAGGGGTGGAGGACAATCAAGAAGCTTGTGAGGACTCTCAGATAATGGAAGACTGAAAGATAATTAGTTACCAACTTTGACAAGTGAAATTACTCTCTTACTTCACAAAATTGGAAAGTTTGGTTCTGTTTACAGAACTAAAATTTTTCATCCTGATTTTTTTTAATTTAATCTCTTTTTTTAAAAGATTTATTTATTTATTATATATAAGTACACTGTAGCTATCTTCAGATATCCCAGAAGAGAACATCAGATCTCATTACGGATGGCTGTGAGCCACCATGTGGTTGCTGGGATTTGAACTCACGACCTTCAGTAGAGCAATCGGTGCTCTTAACCACTGAGCCATCTCTCCAGCCCTAATTTAATCTCTTTGAGAATTTCATACATGGGTACATAATTTCCACCCCTTTGTCTCTTCTCATCCAGTTCTTCCTGTGTCCTCTATTCCCTTTCAAATTCATGACCTCTTATTATCACACATATTTGGAGGTAATTAGAGAGTGTCATCACTCTTCCATTGGCCCCCAAATCAGCTCAGCACTACAGGTGGTTAGCAAGGAGGTGAAGAATCCTCCTGTCAACCTGGCAAGAGACTTGGCTTTCCCTTCCTTCCTTCTTTCTTTCCTTCCTTCCTTCCTTCCTTCTTTCTTTCCTTCCTTCATTCCTCCCTTCCTTCCTTCCTTCTTTCTTTCTTCCTCTCTTTCTTCCTTTATTTCTATTTTTTTTTTCCTGGAAAGAGCTCAGGAGGAGGCTAACAGCTTTAGGCAACAATACAGAAAGTCAAGGTGGTCTTCATTTCTGATTCTTTCTTCTGACTGGGATTGTATTATTAAGGGCCAGAAATCAAAACCAGTTTTATAACACCCTCTCCCCCTCTTTTTTTTCTACAAGCACTTTACTAGGCACTTGATATTCTCTGCTTTCCCAGTGATAGGATTATAGAATGTGCCCCCATCAGCAGACATCTTTCTTGATGTTTTTATTTACTTGGAAACAAGTCAAAGCTTTTCTAAATCTACATACCACATGCTTGGGAGTTCTTGGGAGCTCTCAAGATCAAGAGAAAAACCAGAAGAGAAAAATCCTAAAATATAAATTACATGAGCTTAATTTGCAGGAAAGAGACTTAAGTTAGACATAATTATTAATGTATTGGTTACCCAACAAAACTATAGGGAAACATTCTTATCCACCCGGAGCCCTTAAGCACCAGTCCGCTTCTGTTTCTTTCTAGAGACTATGGAGCTGATTAATGAAACACCCACAGAAACATTAGAAGGTCTTCACTCTTTTCACCTACAGATAACTGCTCCTAGTTGGTAAAGAGTTTCTGAAAAGAGGGGGAGGGGAAGCAAAAACAAAAAACAGAAAACAAAAAATTGCTACACTTTTACACCCTGCATACTAAATCCCACTCGTTACCATTGAGTACTTTTAGCAATATCTATTTCTGGATAATTGTCATCAAATCGAGCCAAGTACTATTCTTTTGGTCAAGCATTTGATAGTGTACATAATCCTGAAGTAAACTTAAACCAAAATAAAGCTCCAAGGGGAAAAAAAAGACCTTGTACACAGAACCGTTTCAAGTCCTTGGTCGAAAGAGGTGTGGGAAGAAAGAGTTCATGATAGCCCCTGGCAAAACACACCTTTCTGATAGACATCCACAAACACAGGTATTCTTCCACATCTTCTAATATTACCACATTAGCTTTTCAGCTAACTTTTATGTCCTGCTAACACTTTTTAGCCTGAAGGC
This sequence comes from Mastomys coucha, assembly GCF_008632895.1. Classification (NCBI taxonomy): domain Eukaryota; kingdom Metazoa; phylum Chordata; class Mammalia; order Rodentia; family Muridae; genus Mastomys; species Mastomys coucha. Next base: position 50,740,929 of record NW_022196895.1, read on the forward strand.
TCTCCAGTTGACTCACAGAGACAGGGAGACTCATGCAGTCTTGCCAGCTCTTTGTCATCTAGCTTGGTTTAATCAACTGTGGATGATAGAAGGCAACTGTATCACGTGATTTAATGTCACAACAAATTTTAATAGTAAAGAAATAAAAATATAGGAATACCGTTCCATGGCAGAGTGCTTGCCTCGACTAGCTTGATGGCATGGGTTCGATAACAAGACAGAAAGAGGAAGATAGGGGGGACTTCTCCCTGGATGCTGGAAATAGCTCTTGTTCTTGTGCAGTTCCAGTTTCTTAATGGAGAAGAAAAGGCATGCTATGCTTCACTTTGAGAAAACCTAACAAAATAGCACCTCTCTCTCTCTCTCTCTCTCTCTCTCTCTCTCTCTCTCTCTCTCTCTCTCTCTCTTTGTGTGTGTGTGTGTGTGTGTGTGTGTGTGTGTGTCCGTGTGTGTGTGTGTGTGTGTGTCCTTCTCTGTCTGTCTCTCTGTGTCTCTCCCTTTCTCTGTCTCTCTCCCTCTCTCTCTCTTTCTCCCCCTCTCTGCCTCTCTCTCTGTCTCTCTGTCTCTCTCTGTGTGTCTCTCTCTGTCTCTCTGTCTCTCTCTCTCTCTCTCTGTCTCTCTCTCTTTCTCTCTCTCTCTCAGAAAAAAAAAGCTTGTATAATACTTGTTCTGAGAGAACAGCAATGTAGGTAGGTCAGCCTTAAGTATCTCAAATCATAGCTCAGCTTGGCCCTAGGCACTGTCAGGGTGGTGTTGGCTACTGTGTCTGCATGGGTACCCTAGCAGGGTCTGGGATCAGCTAGTAAAGTTAGGCAATTTACATCACATGCAATGAAAGCATTTCTAGGAAAGGAGTTCTCTTTTATGCCTCTGAAGACCGGGTGCATAAGGAAGATCAAAACACAAGCTGCGTTTTTTTAGAACTACTTATTGGAGATTGCTGTTGCTGGTTTTATTACAATATGTATTTTACAGATTTAGGTAATAGCCCTGATTTTTCAAATCGACCTCTGTTTAGACACGTTTCACTTTGGGCTGTTTCTTGTCTGCGAAATTACAGTCATTTGCACGTTATTACAGTGAGTAGGAGACAGATCGTATTTAGCGCTGGGTGGGGGAAGGGTTATTATGGGAAGTGATCTGCTATGGTCAGCACATAATTTCAGCCTGAAGAAAATTGCTTCTGAATGGCTGGTCTGTTAGCCAGCCAAGGAATGGTCACTGGGAAAGTCTGAAAAATACTTCTGCTTAATCTTCTTTGCAGGGTTAGCCTCGCTGCCAGAAGGGGAAGCGATGGGGGGAAGGGGGGAGGGGAGTGTTTGTAAAACAAAATTTAGAAACTTGTAGGTGAAATGTTGCCACTACTCTGTGTGAATTTAAAACAACAGAGTAGAAAAGCACCAAATTGGGAAAGGATAAAGGCTGTTGGATACAGCCTTTATATTCCCTGCCTCCGATTCTTTGTTCCTGTTGAGAGAATCTCTCCGTGATTTCCTGAGAGCAGACAGTTATAAGTATAAACATTTGTGAGAGCATTATGAAATACATTGATGAATCCATCTTTAAGATTTTTTTCAAGCAGGAAAGAAGAAATACTCAGGACAACTTTGTTATTGAGAGTGGCAGAACACCCCTAACTATGAAAATACTCAATATACGTAAAAAGGATTTTCATATTTGATGAACTACACTTGGTTCAGATTTCATAAAGTTGACACACGTTTAATAAAGCAACGATGGCGTTCATCAAAACCAGCAAACCTGAATTAGTGATTTATGATCCTCGTGCCTCTCCTAGACAGGTTTTACATAATTTCAGCTTAGAAGAACTCAGGGAGCCTAAAGTTGATTTTAAAGAAGACTACCATTTTGCTCAGCTTCTTGGCCGTCGAATGCTACTGTTGTGGAGAACAACTGTGCTTCTTTTGTTTGCTAAACAAGCCTTCCTAAAGGATGAATCACTACAATCATTTGGAGAATATGCAGTAAACAACAGAAAGTTGTTCTGCTTTTTTCTCAGGAGAGCATTTCTTCCCCCTCCTCTTGCAGCTCAGCCAGCCTCCAGACGACTAGCCAATCATCGTTATGGAAATGTGGCTCTCAGCCTCCTGATTGGATGGCACCTGGACCTGGGCTGTTCGGCTTTCTACAGTTCAAGAAAAGCTGGCAGGCTAGCCTGTTGGATGGATCCTCCTCTAATGAAATTATTTTAATCATTTCTCCTTCTGTTCCTCATCTCTCATTCTCTACCCACATTTGCACATACACACACACACACACACACACACACATACACACACACCTGTAAAGAATAGAACATAACAATCTTATTGGGAAGCTATTAAACACAGAATACTAAGGTTGATCCTTATTTATGTATACGTTTCTGTGTGAATGTATGCTCCACGTGTGTGCAGGTACCAGAAAGGCTTACGATCCCCCTGGAATTGAAGTCACAGCCAATTGTGAACTGGGACTCAAACTTGGCTTTTCTGAAAGAGAGAGCGTTGGGTACTCTTAACCACTCTCTAGCCCCTAAAAATAGATTTTAATGTACCTCTCATCTAATATATTCTTCTTGTTTCAGTTCTCACTGTGGGGCCCTGCTTCTTAGCAGACTCCTACAAAATTGAACAGAACAAAGGGACATTTGCATGGTAGATTTTTAACCAGTCTATACCCCATTCTGAAATGTTTTAGGTTAAAATTCTTTAAGACTAGCTAGGCAGTGGTGGCGGATGCCTTTAATACTAGCACTCATGAGGCAGAGGCAGGCAGACTCCTGAGTTCGAGGTCAGACTAATCTACAGAGCAAGATCCGGGGCAGCTGGGGCTGTTCAGAGAAACTCTGCCTTAGTAGCTCAAGGAAACAGCAGCTGGAAACATCCCTGATGAACACGTTCCAAAAACTCTCTTTAATTCTTCCTGGAAGTTAATGTATTTAACCTTCACAGCAGACCAGAAAGCTAAGTATGACTCTCATCAGATGAAGGAATTGAGATTTAACCCAGGAACCCTGTGGGCATCTATTGGCTTGCCACAAAACGGTTTGCCAGCATCATAAAGCTTTTACGTTACACACAGGAGCATTAGAGGAAATGAATTCTTTTCCTGGATGAAAGATTCGAAATATTTTCATATCAAAGAGAAACAAAGGGTCAAAGCGTCCTCTAAAGATCTAGACTACGTCTGGAACAAAACGAGACACTGATGGACGAGCAGTTATATGATAGCATGTATTCTCTCTGGTCCTAAGATTCAGGAACGTGCATCCAGGCAGGCGCTGTGTGTGTGTGCATGTGCTTTCTTACACAAAGAGTAACGTAGGATGTGGGGGGAGATGGCTCAGTGGGTCAAATATGAGGCCGCAGACCCAAAGCTGTCCAATCCAGATAGCACGGCACACATCCTTAACCGAAGTACTTCGTGGAGAGGCAGAAAGCAAAGCATCTCTTTGGATTTTCAGGTCTGGATTGTGCAGTGCAGCAACATCAGCATCAGCTGAAGCAACAACAAAAGCGAGACAAAGTGGAAAGTGGGAACTAATTCCCAAAAGCCACCAACTGGTCTTCACCTGCATGTTAACCTCACCTTCGATCCCCATAAAACACACACACACACACACAGAGAGAGAGAGAGAGAGAGAGAGAGAGAGAGAGAGAGAGAGAACCATTTCAAAGAATAAATTATATTGTACATTACTCATACAATGTGTTATGGTATTTTTGTATTAAAATATGAAGGGAAAGAAAGTCACAAGGGTTTGGGAAAGAGGCACCTTTAAGAAGTACAATTTAACCCTTGGCATTGAAAACTTTTTCACATTATCAGTGACAGTATAACACAGGTAACATGTGAAAGCCAGCTACAGATTGCATCTGAACCTTATCCTGTATGGGCACAGGTTGGGTTTTGTTTGCTTGTTTGTTTGTCTTGTTTTGTTAACCAAAGGCACATGCAAGCCTTGCGGTGGTCTAGCCGCTCTCCAGCATGCAGTTCTGTGACTTAGCTGAACACTTTACAACTTCCTCCTACAAAGTACATTTGAATCAAGAAGTAAAAATCTCCCATAGGAGGAACCGAGTCAGTAGAAACTAAGAAATAAGGCCCCAGTATTTCATTTCAGGTATATTATACTTTGGGATAAAGGAAAAAAGATGGTAATTTAAATTTCCTCGGTTCATGCCATCTTACTCCCTCAAAACATAGAATTGTATAAATGAGGCCTGCATGGTTCAGATGAAGAATTAAATTCTTCAAATAAAATAGCAAAATAGAGTGAAAGACACTTATATATGCAACATTAAACAGAATTTGACTGAAGGAAGAGAAGAAAATGTTTAATCTTTATACAAAGAGGGCTAAGACATTGACACTGAAAAGAGCAGTGGAGATAAAATCATAGTAACAGTTACTGTTCTTAACAAATAGGATATAATTTTGTGAAATAATGAGATTATAATACAAGGAGTTGCTGATAAAACTGTTACAGCAGAAAATGGATAAATCATTAAATATAATGAGATTTAACTATCACTGTGAGAGAAATGATATGTAATTAGAAAAAGGAACAGAATATAAAAAGAAAGCCGTGTTTCCATCCATGCTTCCACATTCGTAGGAATCTGGTAATAAAGAGGAAATTATCTGAGTCTGTTAATAAATTATAGACACCATTTCCAGTAATTACAACAGCAATAGTCCTCCTAAATCCAAAGCTTATGTTCTATCAACCTTTCATTTTATTTAACAAACACCTGTACAACACCCTGTGCACAGAATTACACCAAACGTTTGATAAGTATTAACTCATTTTCCACGATTAAGTTTGAGCCATTCGTCAGGTAATTCAGCAAACCTCTACGGTGCTTTATGAGGTCCCCAGAAGACAGGAGGAGGCAGAAGGCGTAGTCACCTCTGCCCTCGTGATGATTCATGTTTTCTACAGAAGATAAGATACTTGCCAAACTGGAAAGGAATTGATTTATGGTAATAAGTACAAAAAAGTATGACTTTAGGAAGAAGAAAGGCGAGCTTTATCTAAAGAAATCAGTCCAGGCTCTAGGGAAGCAGCGGTTTAGGGAAGCAGCGGTTTAGGGAAGCAGCAGTTTAGGGAAGCAGCGGTTTAGGGAAGCAGCGGTTTAAATTGACTGCCATGCACAAACAGAGAAAGAGGAAAGGTCTGGATGAATACCGAGGGAGAGGAAGCGAGGACCGGAGCTTCCGCATCAGCCAAGGCTGGGTGAGTCTTAGAAGCCTTGAAGGAGAATGACAGAGTACAGAGGGAAGTAACACTGCAGAAGTGCCTGTTAGGACCTGATACAAAAGTCTCCTTTGGGAACAATGGAAGTTGCCACCTGCATACAAAGGTTCAGTAGTGAACCCATGGCTTTGTGCTGCGTCAACGGGAGGCATGGCTGCCTCAGGTCACGTGTCCTGCAAAGAGGAGTTTGAATTAATCACAGGGTGGTGGCCTACCCTGGATAGTAACTATGGGAAACACTCCACTCTCTTCCACTTCACAGGCTTTTATTGACATATATAAAAAGTATTGTGAAAAGGTCTAAGAGTTAGTAAATGAATCATGAAGTACATGTCTGGACAAGTTTTTAGAAATCAGGCTATTAAGAATGTTTGATATGAATTTGTACAGAATGTCCATGTGGATGAAGAGTTCCCCAGGAAACTCGAGCAATCAGAACTCACAGGGACATTGTTTATGTAAAGAGTACATTCAGTGGATAGAAGGTAATGAGCCTGGGGATGTATGTCAGCCAGGAGGGCATTTGCCTCGGCAGCTCTTGATCCCCTAGCACCCAACAAAGTCAGTGTGGTCAGTCTAATTCCAGCACTCAGGAGATAGTTCAAGGTCATTACAAGTTCAAGGTCATCCTCAGCTACAAAGCAATTCTGAGGTAAATGTGACCTTTGCCATTCCCTATTGCAAGGCAAACAGAAAATAGACAACTCTTCCCCCCACCTCCCCCGGGCTAAAGAAATCCTGAGTTTAGAAACTCCCAAACCAGAAGACACAACTTCTATAAGAATATTCTACAGCCTAATTACACTAACTGGAGCAAGAAAGGGGATGCATGACTGAAAACCTGAAGAGTGAGGGCTCTCTGTAAATATATATATACATATATATATATATATATATTTACATATATATGTATATAATACATATATACATATATATGTATTGAAGAAAAAGTTAAGTTAATAAGCACAACATAAGATAAAAAATAGGCCATTGGAGAATACCAACACATAAGTGTGGTGCAAAAAATAGGAAGGCTTGAGCAGCCGGGGATTGTGGTACATACCAGAAACCTCAATACTCTGGAGGCAGAGGCAGGAGAATCACTAAACGTTCAGTCAAGGGCAGCCTGGCCCAAGTGGTACCTACACAGAGTTCCAGCCCAGCTAGAGTTGCCTCAGAAAAGAATGACATCCTCATCCTCATCCTCATCCTCATCCTCATCATCGTCATCATCAATCATTGAAAAGGGCAAAAAGAAAACATAAAGACTTGAATACATAAAAAGAATGGCAAATTTAATCAAAACAAGAAGAGAGGAAAAAATTGGGAGTATGTGGTGGCTTGAACAGTTTAGCTCCCATAGACTCATGTGTTTGAATGTTTGGCCCATAGGGAGTGGCACTACAAGGAAATGTGGCTCTTTTGAAATAGATGTGGCCTTGTTGGAGGGAGTGTGTCACTGTAGACTGGGCTTTGAGGTCTCCTACGTTCTGCCTAGTGTAGAATTCCAGTCTCCTAGCAGCCTTCTGATGGACATTAGAACTCTCTTATCCTCCAGCACCATTGCTTTCTGTAGGGTGATAATAATGGGCCAAACCTCTGAACCTATAAGCCAGCCCCAATTAAATGTTTGCCTTGAAAAGAGTTGCCTTGGTCACGGTGTCTCTTCACAGCAATGAAACCCTAACTAAGACAGATTATGTCTAGGAAATAAACCATCAATGATTGCGCATGATTCAGGAAAGATCAAGTCATCTGCAGATGGAAAAGCCTCCTTTGGTTTTCTTTCAGGGAAGTGTACAATTAAATGAATTTTAACATTCAGCCCTGCAACCTTCACCACAATATAATTTTAGAACAGTATGATTACCCCCAAAAAAGAAACTGCAGGTCTATTTATAGTGGTATATAGGCTTCAAATCAAAACATGAGAGACCACATTTACATGGTATTACACTATACTCACATCACAGTTATGACTAGAAAAGAATAGGGCTGGCAAGATGGCTCATCAGGTAAAAGCAATTGAGGAACAAACCCGATGCCCTAGTTCAATCCAGACCCCACATAAAGGTGGAAGAAGAGAATCAACTCCACAGAGCTGTCCTTTGTGCTCTATAGGAGTGTCATGGCAAGAACATACTCCCATACACACATCACACACACAATATTAATTATTCTTTATTAAGAAGAAAAGAATAGCCAGGCGGTGGGGGTGCATGCCTTTAATCCCAGCACTTGGGAGGCAGAGGCAGGCAGATTTCTGAGTTCGAGGCCAGCCTGTTCTACAGAGTGAGTTCCAGGACAGCAAGAGCTATATAGAGAAACCCTGTCTCAAAAAAAAAACAAAAACAACAACAACAACAAAAAAAGCTTGATCACAATATATAACCATCAGTAGTAAAATATCCACCTGCGGAAACTATCTGACTAATCTTTCGTAGACTTGAAAATGAGAAGTTCGAGCTATCTGTCATAAGGTAAAATCTTGGCACGTAGCAGACAGTAATTCCAGTTATCTCTCCTTGCCCTTTCTGCACTCCGTTGACCCGTTCTATCTGCCAGGGGATGTGACTCTGAACCCTTTAAATGCTTTTCTTGCTGACAGGCACAATCTTGAGCATTATTAGCTGAGGGTGCTGAAGAAGAATTGCAGAAGAAAAGGACTGTGTGCTTCGGTCTCTGCAAGTTCAGCTGGTGTAGGTTCCTGAAGCACAGGAGGCCCTTCCAGCACCAGCATTCAGCAACAAAAGCTGCACAATCTTGCAGTAGAAGAACAACCAACAACATTCAATGGCCTGGTCTCACACCTCAGTGTTCACTTCAAGACCCAGGGGCTGTATGCATTGAAGATTACCTATAAATATGGCCTAACACATTACTATGAGTGTGGTGAGTGTGTGGGTGCATGTGTGTGTGTATTTAGTTCACTTGTGTTAGCCTTGTAGATGACCGGGTTGTATTGTAATGTCAAAAGGTTGGCCATGACTGGGCCTTACAGCTTTCCTTGGCATGCTGCCAGGCAATATGGTAGCTAAATATCTCTTCAGATGTGCAACAGTAGGGTGATTTTTTTTTTTTAAAGCAGTTTCCTGAGCAGAAATTGCTTGCACATTCTTCTTTGGTGACTCCAGTGTAATAGAGCATCCCTTTTTAAAAGATATTATTGTGACTGAGAGAAAGAGCTGAAATTGGATTCCTAGAACCTAGACAAAGACCTAGTGGTACACACCTGCAACCCCAGCCCTGGGGATGGCAGTGAGGAGAGCAAGTATTCTTCCAGGGAGTCATCTCTTCAGACCTTATGGATTTGGGGTTTTTTGTTGTTGTTGTTGTTGTTGTCTTTGTTTTTTTGTTTTGTTTTTGTTTTTTGCTTTTTGTGTTTTTTTTTTTTTTTGAGTGAATTCAGGCACCCTAAAGAGCTTTATTTTCCCCCACTGGAGCAGGAGTTACAGGCAGTTGTGTGACATCCTACTGGGGCTCTAGACACTGAACTCAGGTCCCCTGGAGGAGTCCTATGTATTTTTAACCCTGTACCCATCACTTCAGCCCAAGTTTAAGTCTTCAGAGTAGAATTTTCTCCATTCAAACTATTCTCAAATCTCTCTTCTGTGTTTAGCCAAGGGTAATATAAAAATATACCATGAACAAAACCTGCCTCTTTAAAAAAAAAACAAAACAAACAAACAAACAAAACAAAACAAAACAAAAAAAAGTTTATTCTTATGTCCATTTCCTTATTAAAATGCACTTTATGTAGATTAAAAAATTAATGTCTGTACAGCTGTATCCCAGCTCAGAAAGGGAATCCATAATAATTTTGACAAGACACATCACAGGACATCTGATAGAGGGAACACTGAGCCCGTACCAAAGTATTCTGACAGTCTTCGGAGTTTCAACCATGGCTCCCGTTGTCTGTAGTTTTGGGTCAAGCAATGCTCAACCCTAGATAAGGACAACTGAGTCTGACGTCTTTCACAATTTTGGGCGGCAGTAGTCAGAGCACACCTCCCCGCTGGGCCTTGATGTTCGATGTGATGTCAATGGAAGTGACTTAGCAGTACTGAGCTACAGCATGGTCTGGATTTGCAGGGGGAGGGGGCGTCCAAGGCAACTTCCGTCCCAGTCTGGCACCTTGTCAAAATGGCCCACACGACCATTCTAGTACAGCAGCCTTGGGACTCTAGGTCTTTAAGGGTGAATTGCATGGTCTTTATGAGCCAGTCTTCGAAATTACATACACTAGTCATTTTGGATGCCTCCTTTTCCTACTTTGTTGGTTCAGAGTGAATTCCTGGAGGACTTCCAGTACTAAGGACTCTTACTTGTAACCTCAGACAGTTGGTTAAGAGAGCCAAATGTGTCACTGGAAAAATTCCCTTCAAAGGGAGGAAACACATAATCTCTTTCTGTAGGGCTCTATGGGAACATGTCAAGCAGTTTTGAATGACAAAATTTTTAAGCCATGCGGTATTTAAACTGAGTGTCAGTTGCATCATTTCAGTGAAGAGATTTGGAATAAATACCCTCTAAACTCTGATCCAGCTCTAACCATGAAGTTACCAAATGGGAAACAAAACAGAGGCCTTAAGAACTCTCTCTCCAGGACTGTATTCAAGAAATCCGTTGAGAAAGTAGATAATTGCATTGATAGAGGGTTTGGGTTTTTCTTTTTCTTTTTTCTGATTTACTTATTGTCCTAGTTTGGTTTATATGGCTGTGATAAAGACCGTGACCAAAAGCAACTTGGGGAAGAAAAGGTTTATTTGAAGCACACATCCTGATCACAGCGCATAACTGAAGAAAGCCAGGACAGGAACATGGAGGCAGGAACTGAGACAGGTCTCAGCAGAAGGCTGTTTAACTAGTGTTAGCTAAAGAGTTAAATGGTCCCCCTTTCTTGGTTATATTCTTTCTTCCATTATCTTTATTTTTTTTCCTCCCTGGAAATCATATTGAATAAATGTTATTTACTTTTTCATTGAGGTGCATTGTCTGTGTTTCTTAATCACTTTCTAAGGCTCCCCACGGTTTCTGTTCGTTTGTTTGGTCACTTGTTTCACTTTGCCTATGTTGCTTTGCTAGGGCTGAGCTATGGAAATACTGCAGACTCAGTAGGTTCCACCATGGAAGCTGTCTCTTAGAAGCCGCTGGCTCTCCTCCTAGGCTTTCCCTATGAATGACCACATCTGGTCCGTTTCTTCATGTGTTGAGATGCCATCCTGTTTCAAGAACCTTAGTGAAATTGAACAAGGTTCACTCCCGGGACCTCATTTGCCCAACAGTTCCCTCGTCTGTGACCCTGTTTCAACACATCCACACTTTGAGGTATGTGGGCTTAGGGTTTGTACATCTGGATCTGTGGTCTGCACAGCCAGAACAATTTGGCATCCTTTTACCCTACAATCCACCAGACAACTGCACTCGGTGCTCTCACTCACTAGTTTGTCCGTAAGCCTAACCATTATGCAGACTGTCCTCTTCACAGGGAACTTCTATTTTAATAATCTTCATTTTTTATTTCTAAAAATTCTTGCTTGTTTTCATACCAGTCCATCCTTTTACCCGTGCATTATTTCCTCAAATCTTTTATAGCATTACTTTCTCTTAGTTTAGATGCATACATTCTTCCTCTGGGTTAATTTTGCTTCTAGATTCTGACTCTTCCAAGGTCTTCAAATTACTGGTCACACCTTATCATCTAGGCTTGAAAGCTCTAGAGGGGCTTATCTCTGATTTATCCTCTGGCTTCGGTGTTTCCTCTTAGTGGTTATAAATGCCTGGATAAGCCCTGTAGTAAACACCTTATAAAATTTCCTACCTAGAGATATCAGTTCAAGGGCTTTTCCTGGCAGTCTCCAAAATATTTTGATGATTTTATTCAACACTTCAAAGGAGGAGGCATTGTGTTAATCAAAAATATCAAACAACACCCTATATTGCAATACAAATATTATTAGACCACTATTCTATTTGGAAAAGGAGAATATTCCAGGAGAACCTATTTAATTTTCTGCCTTAAGTAGAAAAAAAATACCCCTATGTAACAGTGACCATGGTTGATGATAAGAGCAAATACTACCTCAAATATTTGTTTTCCATGGGTTGTGTAAAGTTCTGTCATCTCTGAACACAAACCCAGGTTTTCTGCAAGAATAGACCGTGTTCTTAGGCTTAAAGCCATCTTCTCAGCCCGTATGGCTTACTCTTAGTGAGGTCCTTTTCCTGTATCTGCCTGTGGAGAAGGGAAAGAGAAGAACTGGGAGAGAAGGTCTCTGGTGTCTCTTTACACTGGATAACTGTTCTTATAGGATCAAGTTCCAGTCTTATAAAATAATTTAATCTAAGTTTTCTTCCTTCTTCTCTCCAGACACAGTTATACTAGGGACTTCAACATATGAATTTGGGGAACTGTAAACATTTACTATGCAAGTATATTTATTTATTTGATTTTGTTTGCTTTAGATGCTGGTCCTGATTCTACAATCCTCCTGTCTCAATACTGGAATACTATGATCATAGGTGTGCAGCAGCGGATCCAGGCAACAGGTCCTTTCCTGGATAGATGTGTCTTTCAAGGCTTCGAGTGAACAAATCTTACTTCTTACACCATTTATGTTTCTTTCCAAAAAATTAAACTTGTGGCTAGACGAGCCAAAGATTACTTGAGCATATATTAATAAAATTTGATTTCACCATCTCTTTAGTACGTATTTAGTTTATTTATTGCTTATTGAACCAGGGCTCAAACTTACCTAGTGCACTCTGGATAAGCACCCTACCACTGAGCTAGAGACTCAGGCCTGGACTTTATCAACTTACAACTCAAAAGACACTGAGGTAAAACCACACGTCTAGATTGAAAGGGGGAAGGACACATTTTCCAAAGCACTGGGCTTTTGTTGAAAGAGATTAACAACAATTGCCACCTTGTAACAGCAATAAAATTGGGCAGGTATGTTTACGTCAGTCAGAGTGAACATCTGGCTTCATGGTTCATTCAAGGTCACAATTAGAACTCCACAGTTCAAACAGTAACCAATCCTGGTACTGTGTATCCATTCAAGCTGGTCTGTACAACACTTCATCCACTGAGGGGACATATTGGAGGAGACAAGAGAACAGGATGGCAGAGCACAGCCAGCGGTTTTTGATCTCTAGTAACCTGTCACACCTGTAAGTGTAAGCCACGTCTGCGTAACTCCATTAGCTTTGCATCTGTAGGGATGCATATGTATGTATGTATTTTTACCTGACTGATGCTAAGGCCAGTTCTGTACAAAGTCATGTGGTCGAGGGATAGGAAAGATCTCTTACTGCTGTGAAGGTTTGGTGATGGGCACTTTGAGGGGTGAGTCAGCTGTTAAGAATGGGGCCAGACAACATGGAAATAACCGTCGATTGGGAGTTAGGATCCCGGGTTCCTGTCCTACTTGCTAATCAACTATATTGCCTAGGGCAAGCCACTTCAGTTTTCTTCTGTGCCCTAGTTTTTCCTCGTATAAATTGGGACAATAAGCTCGCCCTACTTATCTCATTAGTTTGTTGTGAGGGTCATAGAAGTCAGTGTGACTAAATGTACTTTGAGTCATGAGGCTGTGTAAGTGGGAAAGAACAATACCTCTCCTGTCCCTCATGAACCCTACAGCTGTCACCTCTAGAACCAAATGCAAGCTACCATGAAAAGCACACCAGATTTAGTCACTCATAGCTCTGTGTGACATCGAAGCCTTCAGCAGGAAAACTCAGGGAACATTGTCTATGTCGTGCTTAGGCTCAGTGAAGCAGGGTGAGCCGCACACAACTGTGAGTGGACAAGAAGGAATGGGCCACTAGGAACAGGCAGAGTGGGCCGACAAGAAAGGCCTGTCTGTTCAGATTTTTCTTGCACTTAGTTTTTTGTAGAATCTCTTCCTCCTGGGTGTGGAGCAAACTCTTTTCTGGAATGGGGTCTTATTACTTACTATCAAACAAGGAGGTCAAAGAAATTTTTTTATGGCTAGCACTTATAGAAAATTAGAGGTTAGAGTCAGGTGTTCAGGTTTTATGACTGGTGTGAGGAAAAAAGTTGTAGTTTCTAAAAGGTGCTTTAGGGAAAGAGTAGAGGTTAGAAATCAGAAGACGAAAGGGGCTCACAGAAGCTTTGCTGCAGGCCCTTCAGCTTGTTCTTTTTTTTTTCCTCTGAGACCTAAGAAACACAGATTTCCACAGAGGTGATGCATTGTCTTTTCCGTTCCTTTCCTTTCCTTTCCTTTCATTTTGAGACAGGGTTTCTGTGTATCCATGGCTGCCTTGAAACTCTCTCTTGGATCAGGATGGCCTCGAACTCACAGAGATCTATTTAATTCTGCTTCCCAAGTGCTAGGACTAAAGGCCTGGCTGCATTGTTGTTTCTTCCTATGTTGCCCAGTGAAGCTATTGAACATCTGGTGGACACCATCTTGAGCACTGTGGACTCTAAAATAGGTCCTATTGGTTTGCTAACACTAAACCTCAGATTGTGCTTCTGGTAGGAATCGATAGAAGAGTCACCTTGTTATGTATAAATGTACATAAACATGGCAAATGGTAAGAAATCCTCACCTGCAGGAGATGCTGAGATAGAACGATACATAGAAAGTCTTGGTCAGGTAGTCTAAGTTTGGAGAAAACAGTGAGATGGGAGACTTTGCTACAATAGCAATTCTTTGAAAATGGAACCTGCAAAGTATAGACTTAAATATTTACTTGTATGGTTAGAATCAGACATTTTAGTTGGAAATAACTTTAAAGAACACTCTTGATTTACTATTTCTCCCCTTCCTTTCCCTCCGCTTCTTTCTTGCTGAGAAGTAAACACAAGGCATGCTGGGAAAGCACGTTAACACTGGTCTATACTCACAACCCCTAGAGAAGATTGTAACTCAACAACTCTTCCTTTAAAAATGAAAACTTGGAAATTCAGTTAGCATGTGGTTTGTCCACAGCCGCACATCAAAGATAGTGACAAGATTGTTCTGATGTTTAAGCAACTCATAATTTTCCTTGGAACCAGTTTTCAAGTTCAAAATAAGAGACTGAGTGAAGGTGGTAGTTAGATTTAGAATATGATTCCTGGGCTAGACAAGATTCTCAGTGCTGGTGTGGACATAAAATGAAGCTCAGGCACAACTGTTATTGATTATGTCATTCCAGTAAAAGGTCAGATATCAACCAAGCAACTTTCATAAGAGAAAGCTGTCCAAGCTAGCTGAAAGGAGGAGGCGTTGAACCAGAAAAGTGTAAACAAAAGGAATACACTTCAGAAGTCCAGTCTGGCTAGCTCAAATGGGTTTAGAAATAGCAGAAAGAATGATAGTGATTTTTATTGAAGGCTACCTACAAGAAATGGTACTAGCCGAGCAGTGGTGGCCCACGCCTTTAATCCTAGCACTTGGGAGGCAGAGGCAGGTAGATTTTTGAGTTCGAGGCCAACCTGGTGTATAAAGTGAGTTCCAGGACAGCCAGGGCTACACAGAGAAACCCTGCCTCGAAAAACTAAAAAAGAAAAAAAAAAAAGAAAGAAAGAGAGAAAAAAATGATATTAAGTAGCTCACACAATTCTCATCTTAAAATTTCAAAATTAATCAATCAATAAATAATTATCTCGTTTTGATGAAGGAGTGAACCGAGGAATTATGGGAGAGCTGGAGATTAATCTACAAAATTTCAAACTCCATCACTGAGGTAGGGAGAGAGAATAAGATGATACGTATCTCTAATATCACCAGGTGAAGAGCCAAGACTCAAAGTGTACAGTGTGGAGCTCCCTCTAACTCTCAATGAGTTTGAATACAATAAATTACCCAGAACCTGTATCTAAAATTGACTTTAAGTTATAACTTAGCTTATAGTCAACATCTCTTATTGTTTGAGGTGACTTATATGCATTTTACATTTACATTTCACTTTAGAATTTTTTTTAAAAAATCTTAAAAAAAATGCTAGATTGAACCTTGTCAAATAATTAGTTCTAAAGAGTTAATGCTTAAACAAAACAATAATCAAGTAACTTGAATAGTAGTTAAATATTTATAGAATTATGGAATAAAAAAATCTACCAAATGTTAACTTACATCTTTACAATCCTGTGATTAATTAACTGATTCTTTCTCTCTTTCTTTTTGAATATTTATTGAGTCCCATGATATACCAGGTTCCATTTTTAGATATGAGAAATACCAAAGTCTCTATTTAATGGGACTTATATTCTTATGAAGTTGCAATATAATAACTAAACAGCTAATAAAATATAGTGATTTCAGATAGCAACAAGTGCTATGAAGAAAATAGGAAAGGCTGGCACAGGGAGGTTGAACAGAGAAATTTACTTCTTCATCTGCTTCTCTCATTAAAATATGTATGCATGAGGCTCTTCTTTTATAATATAGAATATTCTTCAGAATTATTTTTTTCAATTTTAAAAACTTTACTGTAAAAAAAAAAATACCCTGCAAATAAATACAAACACCACACACAAAGATTAACCAGACCCAAGGTCTACATAACTCAGTGAACATCTACACCAGCCTTTCTCAACCTTCCTAATGCTGAGACCCTTGAACACAGTTCCTCATGATGTCATGATCTCCAACCAAAAAAAATTCTTTAATGATACTCCATAACTGTAATGTTGCTACTGTCATGAATGGTACAGTGCCTATCTGATATGTAGGACATCTGATATGTGACCCACAAAGGCGTCATGGCCCACAGGTTGAAAACTGCTGATCTATGCACTTAGAGTGGGGATGTGACACCACAGCTGTGAATCTTCACACTGAGCTCTGCACACCCAGAGTAAGACACATTTCATGCACCCACCCACTACCAAACCCAAAAGCTCCAATGACAGAACTAGAACTATAAAAGTACTTAACTTAGTGTTTTCTTTCTTAACTTGTGTCTATTACCTGCACTCAGTCCTTCATCCTCAGGTATTTAGCTTTTTTTGTTTTTTGTTTTCTCCCTGTTGTAGTGTATTGGGCATACATTTATTTACATATTTACATATACTATTTCCTAGGTTCCCCATATGAGAGAAAACATGCATTTAACATGCATTTGTCTTCTTTTTCAGACTGTGTCACTTTGCTTAATATAATCCATTCTAAGCCCATCCATTTCCCTGCAAATATTTTAACTCTGTTTTTTGTTAGAGCTGAGCATGTGTATATACCAATAAGAATTGAGTTTAAAACAAACTTCAGAATTGTGCTTTAATTAAAGGGAATACTAACCAAGAATTGCCTGCTTCATTAGAGTCAACCTTGGAGAAACCATGCCTGGGCTTTGTGCACCTGGGGGATGGCCGGAGTAGGGTTCCTTGCACTTTCCACTCCACCATTGGCCTTTTACAGCATCTCTGTTCCCAGTAACTCAAAGCCTGGATCCCAATCAGCTGTTAAAGATTGATGAATTAGCTCACTGCCGTGGTCTGCTGAGTTCACCCAGTAAAAGCACAGGACACAGCCAGCCATAAAATTAGGCCAAGGTGAATATCCAGACTGGTGCCCCGAAGTGATTTTCAAGAAGCTCAGTCTTGGTTCTATCATTTTCATAACGTCTCCCTTTCATTTTCATCAGCAGGGAGGCTCTGTTTGGGAAACATTGACCGCCATACATCGCCACATACATACAAAGCCTTGACTGAAGTTCATATGCACACTGTTGTGGAAATATGCAGACCTTATTTCTGTAAGACCTTATCCCCTATTGTGTTATATCTGTAAGCTCCTAGTGTGTCACCGTGGTTGACACAGAATTTGGTCCCAGATGCTGCTTTGTCATGCACAACAGTGCATGCCTGCAACCCCAGCACTCAGGAAACTGAGACAGGCAGACATCGAGTCTGAAACCAGCCTGAGATGTATGAGTAGCGGGATTCTGCCTCAGAGAAAATAATAAACAAAAAACTTAAAGATACTCTTTTTTTTTTTGTCCGGGGGGGGGGGGAAAGATTAAAAAAAAAAAAAAAAAAAAAAAAAAAAAAGCTCAGTCCGAGGTTAAACAAGGGGGAATAGGAAAGGCTGTGAGATGGGAGTAGAGAGAAAAGGACTTTGGGGAGGTGATACGTCTATCCCATGGGTGGGGGTGCTTGCGGGGGAGGGGTATCTTTTTTACAACAAGGATATCCTGCTATCAGATTCACACAGAGATCTGGATGGCTGTCACACCTTCTGTGGAAGCCAAGGAAGATAGTGTACTTTGAAAAATCTCATTTAGCTTGGACCAGAATCCATAGGCTTCCATTAGAGAGCTGTCCCCAGCACTCCTCCTTGGAACCAGGGCAGGCAATGCATTTCCTTCAGTTGATCCAGAATCCCCATGGGATACTGACTCCATCAAATGCAGATTGACATCTATTTGCAGTGCAAGTTGAAACGGCCGTCTCACTCTGAATTATTTAACATGGCAACATTTTGCACATATAAATCATGTCCAGCTTTATTAGATTAGGCCAATTGAGGAAATATATACACCTGCCTGTCATGTAAAGCCCTTCATCTTGGGGAGCAGACTCCCCAGGGGGACATCCCAGGAAGTAAATTGAATACTGAGTGGCTTACCCAGTGGTAGGCTGGAGTTGAAAATTGAAATTCTTGCATGGACATTGAAATTCACACCAAAAATGAAAACCTAGGTATGTCTCCTGGTTACCAGGGTACTAATCACCAGAGAAGTTTAGATTGGCACGACTATGTTGGTTGCCCCTGTGCCTTTATGTTGGAACTGAACCTTATCAATGTGATAGTGTACCTAAGGTCCTTTCAGGTCTTTAGAAGAAAGACCTCCTACAAATGGCAGCCTATCGCTTGCCTTAAATCAACCACAGTAGCTTGATAAGATCCCTCCGCATTTAGGGGAGGGGCGGGAAATGACAAGCATTTTACAGCGAATTAAAGCACAGAGATTAGCAGGCAGCGACTTTTTAATCAGACAAGGCGGCATAAGTGATGCCCAGCTGATAGACTTGATTTCTGTTACGAGAGGCGCGGGTAGGGTGGGGGGCGTCGTGGCACCCAGGCCTGTTCTCACTGCACTCATGAAATCTCAGAGAAGAGTCTCTCATAAAACCAGACAGCCTCTCAAATAACAGCCCCATGTTAAAGCTCTTCCCAATTTAAGATTGGGGGAGGGGAAGACGACACTTGGTGCTACATAGGGGGACAGCGTTGAAGAATAGAATAGCATGTGTCTCCACACAAGTGTCCCCCTCCCCCAGCTCCACCCCATCCCTGCCCTAGTTAAAGGGAGACTCTAGTCCTCTGAAGGAGAAAAGCCCTACGAGGGGGACCCAGCGCCATAACTCTGAGAGCTGAGAGGCACAAAATGAAAAGACCACTGGTCTCAGTTTACTGTCACAATGGTCTTTTATGAGAGGGATTAGACACGCCAGGAGCTGGTGCAGCATTCAGCGGTGCCCCTGACGACAATCTGGAAAAAAGATGATAAAATCAGTTTGTCGTGAGGTTAAACCACCAAAGACTTCCTAGATTGGCTTTCTGGAAGTTTCTTCCTTTGGAAAGAAGATGAAAAGAGAGAAAGAAAGAACTATGGGCTCGAAGCTATTTTTTTTTTTCCTTTTCTCTTCCTCTCCCCGACTCCCAATGTGTAAGATGGAGCATTCAGAAAACACGTTGAGCGAGCTGAAGCATTAAAAAGATCAGTCTTTGGCTGCTGAATGAAACGCTGCTGTGCATGTGACTCACATACTAAACCGAACCTGCCTTCAAAGCCCATTTTACTGCCTAATTATATATACACAAAATGTAGCTGTCTGTTTCAATCAAATCATAGGAAAAGGAATAAAACTCGTCTAAAGATGCAATTTTCATGGTTTGTCATAACCTTAGAAACACTGCTAACGCCAAAGCGGGCAGTGCAGCTGCACAACCCTGATAAGGCTCGGCCAATTGTTTCTCTTTTAATTATTACTTTATAAAGACATTATACCTCCCCCCTGGTCGGAAGAAGGGAAGTTAGTGTCCTCTGTCTCCTCTCTCGCTCCCTCCCTTCCAATTTTCACAGGGAGCTTGTTGATATGCACTATAGCTGGGGCTGGAAGCCAGCGTAGCTATGGAAATAATATTTAAGTAACCACATAACTACAGGCTTTCCAACAGTTCCAGGGAGGAAACCATTTTGAAATTTATGTTCTAAATTGAGTTCAGCTTTCCAGAGCACAGATAGAGCAGAAGCATGCAGATAAAGTGCTCAACCTTAAATAAGGTCTGTGCTCGGGCATCACGGGGGTCCTTTCCTCTCAGAATGACTAATATACTTATATTTTTTAATTATTGATCGCAGGAACGTTTTCCTTCTTGTCAGCCTCACTGAAGAATGATGTAATAAAACACACAAAGGCTCCCCATCCCCCCCCCAACCTGACATTTTCTATGTGGAAATTTTTTTTATAATAATCCAAAACTGTAAAGTTTAATAAGCCATTACTAATTTACATATTTTCATAGATTCAAATCATTAAAATGCAATGATATTTTAATGGCTTAATATATATCTAATTGCAGATTAAAAGTTTCTAACACTGGAGATGGCATTAGACATACCATCAAGGGACTCCAAGTGTTTAATTCAGAGCACATTGGCTCCTCCTAACACTTTGTGGAGAATCGGGGTTCACGCTGGATGAGTAAACTGATTATCTTATAATGGGCATATCCTTTGTTTTGTTTTTTTTCGAGACAGGGTTTCTCTGTATAGCCCTGGCTGTCCTGGAACTCACTCTGTAGAGCAGGCTGGCCTCGAACTCAGAAATCTGCCTGCCTCTGCGGCCCAAGTGCTGGGATTAAAGGTGTGCGCCACCACTGCCCGGCTATAATGGGTATATTCATAATGTCATAATTTTAGCTACCGTTCCATACCATCCCCTTAGCTTTCCCTACCCATTTCCAGTTCTAGCTCTAGCCCTACTAAGTTTAGGATCTGCTCCCCGAATCCATAGAGTAAATAAGTTGATTAGAAACTATGAAGGTTAGGCAGATGTGTGTGAAAAGCAGCTCTCGAAGACTCTGAGCCCTTCTAGAGTATGAGAGACAAACAGAAAGTCAGAGAGGAGGAGGAGTTAAAGAAATGTATACTCTGGGGAGCACGGCCTGAACCCCAGATTCCAAAGTGGAGCAGGTGACTTATCAGAAAGAAGGGTGCATGGTATTCTGGCAACATTATTCTCAGTAGCTGAGAGTGGAACCCGTCCAAATGTCTATCAAATGAATGGTTAAATACATTACAGCATGCACATAGAATGAAATATTATTCAACTGTAATAAGGAGCAAAGTACTCAGGCACTGTAATGTAGATGACCTTGACATTATTATACTAAATGAAAGAAATCAGACATAAAGGGTCATATGCTGAATTATTTCATTTCTATGAAGTATGCAGAATAATTAAACCCAGAGACAATGAAACTGGAATATCAGTGATGATTGGGGGGAGGAGAACATTGGGTATAACTACTTAATAGGTATAGGAAGGATAAAATGTTTTAAAATCCCACATGGTAGTTATAAAACACTGGAACATACTAAATGCAAAAGAACTCTTCTCTTTTAGGATTGTTTTGTTATGGATTTCAATGAAACATACAAACAATCAAGCATGCTCTCAGTACTCTTTCACAGAGTCACATATTTCTTCTGTACTTCAAAGAGTATCTAGTTCCCACCCACTGTGGGTCAGGCACCTTGATTGACGCTGGGAACTTAATGCTGAGTCAGCAGAACAAACCTCACATTTTAGCTGAGGGGAAGAAAAATGCAGCAAAGCCTGCTTGGAACTTACACTTGTCATTTGGCTTTGTTTTTAAGATGCTCACTAAGAATCCAAGGCCAGTTGCCTACAAACATGTAGCTCAGGCCAGCTTCCAACTTTTAAGCCTCCAGAGCGTTGAGTTTATAGACATGATTGGACAACGTCTAGCACAAGTGACTTTAATGACTAAGTTGGTGGCAATGGCATGCCTTACTTGGAGAGGCAACCTAAAGCCTTTCTGACAAGCTGCTATTTAAATTCAGACGTGAAAAATAAGAAGCCATCATAAGGAGCAAAATTACCTGGATTGCAACAAATGACCAGGAGGGCAGCAAGCAAGAAAAGTAGATGCTTGCTGTGTTACAGGGAAAGGATAGTCCAGTGCAGTAAACAAAATATGCTGAGACTGAGACACCAGGAGAACCCCCAATAAAGAGGACCAGAGCTCAGTGTGGCTCAGGAAACATTGGTTATGACTGGAACCCATTTCAAAACTCCTCCGACAACGTGGCTTCTAGCTCCTTCCCTCTACTTTTTACACTTGATCTTAGCCAAAAGGCGGAGAAGCGATCTTCACTCTACTTTTTATACCACATCATGGTGATTTGCAAACTGGTAAGAAGAGAAGCATTTTTAAGGAATAAATCTTAGTAGAGTAAAAAGAACTGGGTGAAGAGTAAGCCAGAGAAGAAAGTGACCTTGAAACTTGGCAAGCAGAGGACCATGGAGGAAGTTAGAAAGAGATGGGCAAGTGGTAGAAGGATGAACCCAAGAAAATAGAAAAGGAGACAATAGAAACTACTCTGAGGAAGTTGCACCATGAAAGAGAAAATTTCCAGCAACCAGTTTTAGAGGTCTCTGGAAAAATGAAAGGAGAGTTTTGTTGTGTTTTTAGAAAAGTAGAAATATGTTGGGCATTTCCTTTAGTCCCAGTGCTTGGGAGGCAGAAGTAGGTAGATTCTCTGAGTTAGAGGCCAGCCTATTGTTCCTATTGGAACATAGTACATTCCAGTACAGCCAGAGATACAGAAAGAGACCTACTCACACACACACACACACACACACACACACACAATTAGGTTGTTCAGTCTCCAAGTGTGATATTTAGATCAGGTCTATTAGCACCATCTGGGAACGTAATGGAAATGAAAAACCTTGGCTTCAACCCCATTCTTATTGAAAACCTTGGGAATGAAGTGTAGGAATCTGGATTTGAAAGAGGCCTTTGAGTCACTCTGAAGGTATATCCAATTTGAGAGGCAGTGGTGCAGTAACATGACCATGGCCTCAGGAAGAACTGAGACTGATGTTACAGAATGGATGGGGCATGACCATGACCTCAGGAAGAACCGAGACTGATGTTACAGAATGGATGGGGTGCCCGTGTCTTCAGGAAGATGCACGGAGGTAATAGAGAAAGTCCTCATCAAGAATGAATTATTGACTGAATTTCAGATATCTTTATCCTGAGATAAAAGAGATCAGTCAAAAAGGAGGTTTAAAAATAAATTACAGGCTGGGAGGTAGTGTCACATGCCTTTAACCCTAACACTTGGGAGGCAGAGGGACATAGATTTCTGAGTTCGAAGCCAGCCTGGTCTACAGAGTGAGTTCCAGGACAGCCAGGGCTACACAGAGAAACCCTGTCTCAAAACAAAAACAAAAACACAAACAAAAAAACAAAACAAACAAAAAACCAAAAAACCAAACCAAACCAACCAACCAACCAACCAAACAAATAAATAAATAACAAAAACCCAAACTGTTATTCATTTGTAGGGATCAAACCCAGAGATATCAAGTACTAAGCCTTCATTATCCCAGTGAGCTACAACTCTTGCCTCTGTTTTCATTTGTAAAAATAGTACTAGTGAAGTAGAGAGAAAAACTAATGTTGTAAAAATCTGATATGTTAACTAAAAAAAAGCTGTAAGATAAATGTTAGATGACGTGCTAAGAAAACTGGACAGGGAAGGCCTTGAACTGATGTGGTACTGAGGAGCGCTCCAGAGAATGCTTAGAGGTCTCTGGGTGGCAGACATCCATCCGAGGACTTCTTTAGCCAATATTTTGTCATCTACTTTGCAGAAGACAAGGGGGAAGGGAAGTGATTATCAAATTTGACACAGCGCAAGGAAAGCAAGCAGATGTCCTTGTTGATATAATATGGATCCAGACAAACTATGATGAGACTGATGGAAATGAGAAAACCGAACAAAGACAAACATTCCGTAGGTTGTGGTATTTAGGGACACTTTGTGGAGCGGACAGAATTAAGATTTGCATTGGGATCAGTTTACAAGAGAAAAATCATAGAAGGTTTGACTTTCCGTAATTTTCGTAAATTAATTGTAAATTCAGTTCTAAACCACACCAGAGGAAAGGAGGCAACTGGGAAATTCTTTGGTTGTCTTTTGGAACTGTCATCCAACCCAGGAGGAGGGATATGCTAGGTCCTGAAGGATGTTGAGGACCAGAGAACATTATGTACCAAGGAATAGGTGTCTGGAGTGAAAAATCTAGAAAGCTTGCAGCTGGGGGAATTTTGAAATGACAGGTACTGCATTTGATCAGGAGCTGGGGGAGCTGGGGACAAAGTGGAAAACCAAAGTTGATACTCTGTCTTGTAGTATGTAAAACTGAATGGATGAAAATTGATCATAAATCAAAGAAAACCAACAAGGTAAATTTTTATAGAGTGATAATCACTAAGGGGAGAATAAAATAATAGAAGAACAGAGAGGGCTGGTTCAGGCAGCATTTGATAGAGGCCAGAGAATACCTGTCTAAGGGTGGAGCAAGGAAACCCCATTGAAGAGGAAGGACATTTGAAATCTGGGTCAAAGCTCTCTATGCAGAAAGACCAGTCTATGCAAAGGTCACAAGGCAGGGATAGGCTTGGTGTCTTGAGGCAGAGAAAGAGGACAGAAGCAAGGGAAATACAGAGGGGGGTGGGGAGCTCTGCAGTTAGAAATGTGGATAGGAATGAGGTCAGCCAGGCTCTTCCAGGCCATGTGTGAGGCTAGATTTCCTTCTACGTGAAAATGGAAACCACTGGAAAGTACTGAGAGGGAAGTGATAGGATCTGACTTTTCTGTTCTTAAAATACTGGCGGGGCTCTTATCTAGAGAATGTATTGTGGACCCGACTGAAGGCAAGACGGTATGCGGAAATGGGATGGGAGAAAAGATAGGCTCAGGGGCACAATCCAAGGTAGGCGGCTGGTGGCCTTGCTGGTGGTGCTGGTGAAGTACCTCAGATAACAGCATTGCTCCAGGCTGTGTACTGGACTGGCTCCAAAAACAGAGCCTAAAACCCCATACACTGTAATTGTGGCAAAAGCCATCAGATAAAAAGGAAAACGTGGGGACTAAATTCAGGTTAAAAAAAAAAAAACCACAGAGGTGGACAGATGTGATAAAGAGCCGTAACAAAGATCCTTAAATATACACAGAAAAAAAGAAAGATCCACTCACACCCTCACACCTATTAAAAATAAATACTAACAGCATATACCAGTCATCTCCAACACCAAGAGGATCTTGAGTTCAAGGTCACCCCTGGCTACATAGCAAGAACTTCTCTAAATCACTCATGTCTCCAATCAACAAACAAACAAAAAATGGAATCTGCTCTCATAAAACAAAAACAAAAACAAAACTCTCTGTATGATAAGAGATTATTCTGCTGGTAAGATGCCACTCTGCTACATGATGTGAAACTTGGCATTTGCTACAGCTGTCGATGTCAACACTCTTTTCACTCTCCCAGTCACTGTCCCACGGCTGTGAAAAGACTCCAAGACAAGAAGACATTTAAGCCAGGCGTTGGTAGTTGGAGTGGTTTGAATATGCTTGACCTGGGGAGTAGCTCTGTTAGGAGATGTGTCCTTGTTGGAGGAAACGTGTCTCTTTGCGTGGACTTCAGGACCCTTCTCCTAGCTGCCTGAAAGACAGTCCTCTCTTGGCTGCCTTTGAGTCAAGATGCAGAATTCTCAACTCATTTTATAGTACCATGTCTACCTTCATGCTGCCATGCTTCCTGCTATGATGATAGTGGATTAACGTTCTGACTCTATAAACCAGCCTCAGTTAAATGTTTGCATTTATAAGAGTTGCCTTGGTCACGGTGTCTCTTCAGAGCAATGGAAACTCTAACTAAGAATGGGGTAGTATGGCATTCAGCAGCGACAAACTTCTTTCTCTTGGGCTGGTTCCACTCCCTGCTAGCAGCTTTTCTCAGCAGGTATCTGGCAACCCTTGGCATCTCTTACATCTTGGGGTCTCTCAAAGGCAACTTCAACTTTATAGCTTCTTATTCCAATGTCTGAGATCCACACGTTAGCTGCTGGGTTCCTCCAAAGGAGTTAGGTCACTTCTCCAGCTATGCCCTCTGAATCACTCTAGGCTCTGCTTGACTCTAATCCACTGCTGCTGCTGTTCTTGGTCATCATCCCATGTTACTGGCATCTCAAATATACTAGAGTCTGCCACGGCAACTAGGCTTCACTGATAGCCTCTCACAGGTTCCCTTCATAGAGCCAGGCCTCAACTTTCTTTTATGATCCCTTTAGTCCTAGACCATCAACTGCAACTGAGGCTAACCTTAAACAATGGCTTATTCTGACCTCTCACAGTGCCAGGCAGGCCTTAGCTGCTGTCCATGATCTCTTCATGCCATCAAAAACAATACCACCTGGGTGATTCTTACATATTACCAAGTCCAGCTTGTAGTGCAAAGTACAACTGTGGCTATCTCTAGAACACAGCTTCTTTGTGCTCTCAGAAAACACTTCCCAGAAGATTTCATTTCAGTGATGCTGGTCTCTTCTTAATCACTGCTAATTTCTTAGCTCCAGCTAACCAGCATCCATTGTCTCAGTATTCCTTTCTATTCATGATTCTAAAGCCAGAGCCACATGGCCAAAGCTGTAGCTTTCGGGAGCTGGAACATGGCCCTCCTTGTTCTATTACATTATCACCTGCTTTCTGTTTTCCAACTTCGTCACTGTCTTATCTTGGCTGTCCTGGAACTTGCTCTGTAGACTGACCTTAAACTCAGAAATCTGCAAATCTCTGTCTCCTGAATGCTGCTGGCATTAAATGTGTGTACCACTACAACTGGACTTAAGCTTTGTTTACCTAGAACTGTTTGTGGGGCTTTGAACCCCACTTGTGGTACCAATTTCTGTCTTAGTTAGGGTTTTACTGCTGTGAATAGATATCAAGACCAAGGCAACTATTAAAAAGGACAACATTTATTTAGGGCTGGCTTACAGGTTCAGAGGTTCAGTCCATTATCATCAAGGCAGTAGCAGGGCAGTGTCCAGGAATGCATGGTGTGGGAGGAGTTGAGAGCTCTGCATCTTGATCAAAAGACAGCCAGGAGAGGACTATCTTCCAAGTAGCTAGGAAAAGAGTCTCAAAGCTCAACTCCACAATGACACTCTTCCTCCAACTAGGCCACACTTCCTAATAGGGCTACTCTCTGGTTCAAGCATATTCAAACCTCCACAGTGGTTTAGGCCTTTAATCCTTGAGAGATAGAGGCAGGTAGATCTCTGAGTTTGAGACCAGCCTGGTCTACAGAGCAGTCTGGATGATGCAGAGAAACTCAGTCTTGATAAACAAAACAAAGCATAAAAAGGGAAAGAAAGCATTGCTTACAGTTTTACAGTTTCAGATTTAGTTCTTTATATTCATGGTGGAGCATGGTGGTATGCATGGTGCTGGAGCAATAGCTGAGAGCTATGCCTTGATCCATAGGCAGAGAAAGAGAGAAAAAGAGAGAGAATCCTTCTAATCCTTCTAATCCTATTGAAGAATTCCACTCCCTGGTGACTAAGTATTCAAATATATGAGCCTATGGGGGACATTGTTATCCAAACAACCACAGTCTCTTTTTCATAAAATAGCTACTCTGAGATTTCAGAGTCTACTAGACATCCCCACAAGAGGCTCCATTTCTCTGTCAAATAAGAATCTTTTATGATACCTTGCCAGCCTTTGGTCCTGCTCTTTTCTTTACCACAAAGTCAACTCGGTAGCTATGACCTTTGCTCTACTGCCTTGGATTTTAATTCTTATTACCCTTTCTGTTTTCTTCCTTGCAGCCATATCTGTTTCTTTTGATCAGCGGAAACTGAGTTCCCAAACCTTTTCTCTATATAACCAGAAAATAGATCCCTAAATAAATTCAGACTGTGCCACCCAATGTGCAGATAGCATTCTTATCTCTCCTAATGGTTCAACTAAGTTCCAGTGCCTAAGTACTGAGACCCTTCTATCATGAGACTGCAGTCAGTCTTGGCCTACTCCCTTCCCATGTTTGTGTCCCAGTGATCTAAGCAACCAAAAGGAGGGCAGGGACTTCTTTAGACCCTGCAATACATTGTGATTTTAGTAATCACAATATGTTGTACCACAGACATCATTATTCCCATTTCATAAATGTTTGTTTATGTGTTTGTTTGCATGAAACCTGTTAGAATGGATCTTATTCCCACATTCCCCTTTTATTAGTGTGACCTTGTTCTTTCACTGAGGTCCAATTTCTTTGTCCTTACAGCTAGGCTTGGCCACCAGCTTAGATTTGGTCAATGGGACATTAATAGATGATGAAAGCGCAAAAGTAAAGCGCTTCACAATGGCCTTATGCTCTTTGTGGCTGTAACCTTGAGATCACCATATGAATGAATCTAAGCTGGCTCGTCACTCATGAGGAAGAAAGGGGAGGAGCCCAGAGAGACATATGAGATGTGTTAGGCCAATGGTTCTCAACCTTCCTAATGCTGTGACCTGACCCTTTAATACATTTCTTCATGTTGTGGTGACCCCCCCCCTTCCAACCATAAAATTATTTTTGTTGTGACTTTATAAGTATAACTTTGTTACCATTAGTAATAGTGATGCAACTATTTTTTTAGAGATAGAGTTTTGCCAAGTAGGTAACATTTAGATGGTGCAACCTTAGCAAGTTGACCATATGGCTGGCTGTGACTTCATGTCTGATCCCTGATCCCAAGATTAATAAGCAACACCTTGTGAAGTCTCTTGTAACTTGTTGGCCGACATAATTTTCAGCCATAAGATGCAGATTGTATTAAGCTTGCTCAGTTTGGGGCTTCTTTGTAACACAGCAACAAATAATTGCTTGAGATGGTGGAGGGGACAATTTAGAGAGTTGCTCATATTTCACAGCATTGGAGCTGAAGTTCCAGCTGAGGTCTCCTGACCACATTGTCCATTCTCTGCTTTGAGTCAGTTTCATTGCTTCAACAAAATACCAAAGAAAACAACTTAAGAGAGGAAGGTACTTTTCTGGCTGGTAGTTTTAGAGGTTTTGGAACATTTGGGAGGGAGAGGGACAGCTGAAGCACCCTCTCACATCATAGTGGCCTGGAAGTAGAGAGAGCTAACTGTCCCTCTCCATTCCACTGTTTAACTCACTGTGGGCCCCCAGCCTAAGGAATGGCACCACAGCATTCAGAGTAGATTAACTCTGAGTTAATACTATCTTGACACTTCCTCAAAGACACAAAGTGCGCTTAACTCATCTCCTAGTCACTTCTCAACCCAGTTAAGATTAAATATCACACTGCCCCTCCCACTGTGTATTTCAAAAGCCACACATGAGCTTAATTGTGTGTGAATAAAGAAAGAATGCGCATGCAACTATTGAATGTCCTAAATGGTAGAGTAGTTCTAGAGACCTTTGGTGTATGGTGAGATTGTTTTCTTGTTAAAAGATCAATGCCTTTTAAAGCTATCAACCAAAGATATGTGATTGGTCCTGTATTTGGAAAAAATGTGCCTTGAGCCCCCTCGTATGTGTCTTTGGAAACCAAGAGTCCTTTGTCTATTCTTAAGAAAGCAAATGTTTAAAAAATCATTTGAAGGCTCCAAGCAACTACATCAACCTTGAGCTGAAAGGTGCCCTATCCATTTACTACTGGATTTAAGGGACCGATTTTCTTATGGACATGACATGGTCCTATGCCAAAATGATGGAAAAGCCAATTGGCTGAAGTCAGGGTTATACAATCTATGTGTGAATGGTCTTTCCAGGAGTTGTGCAAAGCCTAGCTTGCACAACAAATCACAAAATCAACCTGACTGTGGAGCCAGGAGATGAGGAAAGGATGCCTGTTGCCAAGCCAGAATTCAATGGCCAAGTCCCAGACAATCGAAAGAATGACTTTAAATGGGTTGTCCTCTGATCTATACAAATGTTTTGTGGATCATGCAAGCATATGCATGTGTATACACACATATACACATACACATACATATACACATCTTAATACTATGTACTGAGTCTGGAACTATATATAGTTCAGTGAATGATTGTCAGATAAATGAGTTACTATATGAATGAATGAATGAATTGCTATATGAATGAATGAGTTACTATATAAGACTACAACATACTCATTGGAATGTATATGTGCTCTGTCTGGGTCTTCACATATAGAACTAACTTTTCAATTAGTCTCTTCCCACTGGACAATAACCAATTCTCACACTTCCAGTGCTAACAAAGATAAGGCCAAGCAGAGATGAAACCCACTTCAGCCTTCTATGTGTTCTGTGTAGGTCTGAAGGAAATACAGCTATCTCAAAGCTCCTCAAGCAAGAACAACACACTTCTCCTCACACTTGACAAGAGACACAATCCCCAGACTCTCAAAATCCTGGTTGGGTTGTAGTTAAACTGTAAACACTAACTTCATGTATATTTTTATGATTCAATTTCCCTTTTTTATGAGCGTATAAAATGTATTTTTAAAAATAAATAAATCTTTAATGGAAGTGTATGATAGTTGACATGGAAGTGTGTGAATCTGTCATATACAATGTAAGTACATATTTAAATATGCATATTATGAACATTTAAAACAGCCATGGCTCAAGATAATGTTAAGCTTCTTATTTGAAACATTACTCTCTAAATATGAACCCACTAGCATCTTAAATACAGATTGCATTATGTGTATAGGCAAACACTGTAAAATATTTTAATCTAATGTTTGTTTTTGAATTTTATCTGTCTTTCAGAAAATATTATCCTACGTGCCAACTTTACCAACATAAAAACATAAAAATTCCTCATCTGTATTTTTTTCTCTTAATGTAAAAAAACTATCACATAAATAGAAAATAGTTTCTCTCACATAATTTCTTTTCTGGGCTCTCCTTTCTACTTTTATAGCTTTAACATTCTTTTCTTCTCTTATAAGTTAATCAAATGTAAGTCAATGTTTTTAGACCCTCCATCCCTCATCAATGTTCTAATACCAGGCCAGGCTCAGCATCCTAATGGAAATAACCACTTAAATATTCTCCTGACCCCATGTCTTGGCCACTAGCATTGCCATTTGTACATTTAACACAATGGACCAGCTTGCAGTCCACCTTGGCCTGATTTCTCCTTCGTGCCCAACACTCTGGCTTTATTCAGGAACTCAGGCAAGTGGCCCCTTCCTATCTTCCGGGTTCCTCTTTCTATTCTGTGCTCACAGTGAAGCTGTTATGACAACTTCTCAGCATGATGGTCTCCTCCTCTTTAGGAACAGCAATTCTAGTTCTTTGCCACCTGATCTACCATCAGCTCTAAAACTACAACCGATATGTAATACAATCATGCCATCCCACTTTTTTCACATAAAAAAAAAAATCTTCAGAGACTTCCTATTACTCTTTACATACCGTACATGCTTGCAAACCTCTGTAATTTGCCTCCAGCCTCCGTTGTAATCCCATCTCAGGCCACTCCCTTTCATCACATTATCATGCTCTGCCTATCCTATGACATAAAGAAAGCATACAGCATCATGGGTTCTACCAGCAGCCCCTAAGCTTTTTTTAGTTTCTTTTCCTTGACCGCTTTCTCCTTCTTTGGCTTCCAAAGTCAGTGCTGGGAAAGTGCTTTTCTGAGTGGTCTACAGTCATTCATTCTCTTCTGTTTCCCACTGAGTCCTGTTCCCATTGCACAGGCCTGGTGTCAGCCTTCTCCCTGGAGGAAGTAAGGAGGGCTGTGTCCCCATCTTCGCCCAGACAATGGGTAGGTGGTGCCCGCTGTTGTGTATGTACTGAGAAACAATTTGGTAAGTGACTGTTCATTTCAAACCTTTGGAAAGACCTGAGATTGACCAATAAGCTTCCAGAAGTAGGAAAAGGGGTACCAATGCCTTCATAGGGCCACCTGTGGTAAAGGCAGGCAGGCTGTGTTCAAGACAAACTGCAGTAAGCTAATCCCCCTTTGCTTGCCTGTCCTCTGTGTTTGAACAAATGTCTAATTTTAGGTCTTTCTCACCTGCTCCTCTTCCAAGGTTTAATGTCTGTGATTAATCTGGGTTTGACTTAATACTGCTGAGAATGTGTCAATGACCTCAGCTGAACCTGCAAAATGATTAATGTTATATGAACTGAAAGAGGAATTTAGAAAAAAAAAATCTCTAGATCCTAAATAAACACATTCATGCAAGATTCCGTTGCAGACCTTTGCTCGCTGGGAGACGTACCACGATTCCAAGGGAGGGAGTGTAGTGAACAACACTGAAGGAGCTCAGCCCTTGTTAAAGAAAATGCTGTTTCAGGCTAAAGTCCCAGAGATCATAAAAGATACATGATGTTATAAACAAAACGAACCAGACAGGCCTGTTCGGTGACTAACCACTGATTGAATTTTCCAACACGCCTGGCCTGTCTGAGAGATAAAGCATTCACCAAAGGTCTGTGTTAAATATTAGGCTGTCATTTATTTCTCTTTTTTCTTTTTTTATGATTCTACTGAGGTCCAAGAACAGTTGAACATTTGCCTTCCTCTTTCAATTTTCTTCTATTTCTTCCTCTTATTGGTTGTTTGTGTTTTTGAATTTTTTATGATGTGTGAGGACTGGCAAACAGTTGCTATGATTGTCAAATGCCTTAAATCAAGAAGAGAAAAAAAATGCAATAAAACAGTTTCCATGGTAACCCTCTGCAACTTAGTACCCCTGGATTATGAGCCTGCTCACATCCGTGATCATTACTTGTTGACAGGCATAAATTGAGCCTAAAAGCATTAATTTTAGAGATAAAGCTGGGATGAAGGGCTAAGGTATAATGACGTTTCAATATTTCCCAGGCAGCAACAGCAAATGGATACCAATTGTGTCACCATCTAGATGACGTTAATAAAGTAAGCCGAGCATTTTTGGAGAAATTGTCAAGCTTTTCTCTCTTTATAAATGTGTACTCCACTCTTGAAGTAGCAAGTAGTAGCCCACGTGTGCTGGAAGGAGTTAAAAGAAACCTCATGCCAACAATTATATGGAATGATAGCTCATCGTGTTAATGAAGGAATTGCTCCAGTATGAAAGTGGCTCTTTAAAAAGTGGGAAGTAGAAATGCTCTTAGAACGTAAATATGCAATATTTTGGTAGGCACAGTCCCTTCCTCTTTTTTTTTTTTTAAATTTTAGAGATTTGTTTTGTTTTGTTTTGTTTTTGTTTGTTTGTTTTTGAGACAGGGTTTCTCTGTGTAGCCCTAGCTGTCCTGGAACTCACTCTGTAGACCAGGCTGGCCTCAAACTCAGAAATCTGCCTGCCTCTGCCTTCCACGTGCTGGGATTAAAGGCGTGCGCCACCACCACCTGGCCAATTTTAGAGATTTTTCATTTGTGTGTACGCACGTGTGCGTATGCCTGTGTGTTTATGCTCACATGTATGTAGGCATCCAAAGAGGAGAGAAGGAGCTGTTGGATCTCTTGGGGCTGGAATAAAAGGTAGCTGTAAACTACCCCACGATGTAAACTACCCCACGATGTAAACTACCCCACAAGAGTGCAAGCAACTGCACTCCTGTCCTCTGTAGCAGCTTCTAACTAAGGGCTGAGCCATCTCTTCAGCCCCCTCCCTTCTCCTTTTAAAAGCATAGATTCAATTAAAATGTGAACAACTGTGTGTTTTTCTACACATTCACACCCATATTCCCATCAGCAGCACTCACACTATCAGCAGATATTTTAATGTTAAAAAAAAAAAAAAAACCCACTGAATATAGCTGCTCCCAGCTGGCTTCCACAGTTCCCACTAACCAATGTTATCAACAATTGAAAGACAATAGTTTTTTTGTTTTTTTTTTTAAACTGTGATGATTTCTAAATATATCTTTATGGCAACCATAAAATCTGAAAGGATTTAATATAATGTAATATAGTTAAATTTTTTTTTAATCAAGATTTAGATTTTAGCTGATCAGTGGTGGCGCACGCCTTTAATCCCAGCACTTGGGAGGCAGAGGCAGGCAGATTTCTGAGTTCGA